>NW_026082421.1:0-6271 GCF_006386435.1 Epinephelus moara | reverse complement strand
GCCATTCATTTCCTATGGGACAGCTTTCGAAGATCGTCAGGACGTTTTTCTGACATCTCACCTTATGGAGGCCATAAAATCCAAACTAAGCGAGTAATGGAAAACTTACGAATAAGATTTGATTAGAATGAGTTGATCTGTCATCTGTGCAAGTTTGAAGCCGATTGGATAAGCGGTGTATGAAAAGAAGATTTTTTAGGAAAGGCAGTTTTAAGGCAAAATCTTACTTTGAAAGGGCAAATAGCTCACTTCCTGTTGGATTTAGGTCAGGGGTGTCAGCCTGTGATTTTTAGGCCTTCATGAGACGAACACGCCACTTTTGGTTTCATGTTTCTACGACATTCCTACAGGCCGTGGCGGCCATTTTTGGCTTTTTGGCTTCTTCGGCGAGGACTGCTCCTTGAGCAGTCCTCTGCCTCTAGGCTCGGTCCCTAATAATTAAAGCTACAAGCAGCGTTTGGCGGGACCTCGCACTCACGCCCGTTTCGACCCCCAGCATATGTCGTCATTGTGAATTATTTAGAAATATCAAACATATTGCCACAAACATCAGAAAATCCTTACAGAGCTGAACGTTTTGATGTTTGAATGCTTTCTGTAGCTGTAGGTATGTAGAAGTGATGTCACAATATGCAAATTAGATGAGCGAATTTACTCCCATCAGATTCCTATTCCTTTATTTTGAGGATGAGATGACAAAAACAACACATAACAAAATAAATCTACTGTGTAAATATGTTCCAAATGATGTTTTACTGAGATGTATGAAATACAATATGGCCACTGCCTAGTGACATCACAATATGCAAATTAGATCAATCAATCAATCAATCAATCAATTTTATTTATAAAGCCCAATATCACAAATCACAATTTGCCTCACAGGGCTTTACAGCATACGACATCCCTCTGTCCTTATGACCCTCGCAGCGGATAAGGAAAAACTCCCCAAAAAAAAACCCTTTAACAGGAGAAAAAAACCGGTAGAAACCTCAGGAAGAGCAACTGAGGAGGGATCCCTCTTCCAGGATGGACAGACGTGCAATAGATGTCGTACAGAACAGATCACCATAACAAATTAACAGTAATCCACATGACACAATGAGACAGAGAGAGAGAGAGAGAGAGAGAGAGAGAGAGAGAGAGAGAGAGAGAGAGAAATGCAGGTAATGACAGTAGCTTACAACATTATTGAAAGTAATAATATTACAGTTCTGGCTACTGTGGTACAATATGTTGAAAGTATGTATTAATATCTGGCAGTATACATTTGTGACAATAGTCATATGTGTATAATAACAGTAGAAGTATGACTAATGACGAATGATGGCAGCAGCAGCAGGAGGCATCTGGCAGGACCACGGCAGCAAAACAACCACACACGTCACGCTGTCCAGGCACCGCTGCGATATGAGTTAATCTGAGAGACAGTGGAGCACAAAGGCTCCGGAGAAGAAGCCGAGTTAGTGACATCCAGAATGGCCGAGTTAGCAAGATGCAGTAATAGAATACGAGAGAGAGAGAGAGAAGGAGAGAAGGTGCGAGGTGTATTATAGGGGGGTCCTCCGGCAGACTAGGCCTAAGTCAGCCTAACTAGGGGCTGGTACAGGCAAGCCTGAGCCAGCCCTAACTATAAGCTTTATCAAAGACGAAAGACTTAAGTCTAGTCTTAAATGTGGAGACAGTGTCTGCCTCCCGGACGGTAACAGGAAGATGATTCCACAGGAGAGGAGCCTGATAGCTGAAGGCGCTGGCTCCTGATCTACTTTTGGAGACTTTAGGGACCACGAGTAACCCTGCGTTCTCAGAGCGCAGTGTTTTGGTGGGATAATAAGGCACTATGAGCTCTCTAAGATAAACTTGACCGCATCAACTTCATTCCACTTCTAATGCATGCAGAACAAGTTGGTGAAGCTACCATATGAACGCTGTGAAGCTACGTCTAATGGTGTCCATGTGGCGGCGTGGCGACTATCGATCCCTCGCCACTAAATACGTCTGGCAATTTGATGGCTTCAACGACCTCATCTCCTCATGAAAATTGATACACAGGTCAAGAATGGCGAGCTCTTGCATCTGATAGGGGCGTCGCCCATGAGGGGGACAAAATGCCTCTATAGCACCCCCTTGAAATTTTCAAAAAACCCTTCCCATAGGGGTTTTTTTTAGAGTAGGAACATGAAAATTGGTACACATGTGTATATTGTCCAGAAGCACATGAAAGTCTCTGGCACCAATGGTCTACCCCAAACAGTAGTAGACCATAATTTCGATTTTGACTTGTCATTTTGGCATGATTTCCACATGTTGTATTTTAACAAACTAGTCCTATGGATTTCANGTGTGATGACGGTCCACCCCTGAACGCACCTGGCCACATCTGGTTACGCTCGTAGCGCCACCTGGTGGATGAACGAAACATTGCGTTTTTTCGCTCCTGCCAGGTTTTTTCTCCCTTCTTGCTTTGCCCCACGTGCCTCAGGCCCCCACGGTTACATGGGGGAGCGAGGGCCCGATCACAGCTGCTTGCAGCTTTAATTATTATTATTATTCCGACATTTCGTGTCCCAATTTCGCCCCTTTCCCAAATTTCAAAATGCTTCAAACTTTCCACATTCATCCGGCCGGATCCGAAATTCGATATTTTTGGGCGGTTGCACATGGCCGACGCGAAATGCCCAAATAGCGCCCTCTACAAATTTTCAAAAACCCCTCCCCTTTGGGGTTAGTTTGTCGTAGGCAAATGAAATTTGGAACGCACATGTATCATACCGACACGCACAAAAAAATCTCTTGACGTCATGGTAAAATTCCAACAGGAAGTGGGCCATTTTGTTTTGAATATTTTCGTTACGGACTTCAAATTGGCTACAGATCATCCTGAGAACATGCTGATCAAAAGTTATTTAAAAGCTTTTCTCTATGTCAAGGGGCGTGGCCGCTAGGGCGTGACAAATTTTGGTGACTTTTCGTTTTCTTGCCATCGAATTTCGAACGGCTCTCCCACCCACATACTTGATCTCAGCAGCTTCAAACTTGCTGGACATGATAATGGCTCCACCCCGAACGCCCCAATATGTTAATATCCCACCTTACTCATAGCGCCCCCCGGTATGTTAATATCCCACCTTACTCATAGCGCCCCCCGGTGGAAACAGGAAGTGACCAGTTTTTACTTTCACATGTACTAATGCCACAAACTTGACCGCATCAACTTCATTCCACTTCTAATGCATGCAGAACAAGTTGGTGAAGCTATCTTATGAACGCTGTGAAGCTACGTCTAATGGTGTCCCTGTGGCGGCGTGGCGACCATCGTTCCCTTGCCACTAAATATGTTTGGCATTTTGATGGCTTCAACGACCTCATCTCCTCATGAAAACTGATACACAGGTCAAGAATGGCAAGCTCTTGCATCTGATAGGGGCGTCACCCATGGGGGGGACAAAATGCCTCTATAGCGCCCCCTTGAAATTTTCAAAAACCCCTCCCCTTACGGGGTTTTTTGGAGTTGGAACATTAAAATTGGTACACATGTGTATGTTGTACAGACGCACATAAAAGTTCTTGGCACCAATGGTCTACTCCAAACAGGAAGTCGGCCATTTTGATTTTGACTTGTCATTTTGGCATGATTTTCACGTTGTATTTTAACGAACTAGTCCTAGGGATTTCATCCAATCGACTTCAAATTTTTTTACAGATCATCCAGAGACCATGCTGATGAAAAGTTATTAAAAGCTTTTCTCTATGTCAAGGGGCGTGGCCTCCATGGCACCACCATCTTTGATGCATCGCCATGCATATTGAAGCAGCTCTCTGTCCCACATACTTCATCCAAACTGCTTCAAAATTTCTGTACATGATAAGATCCCCGCCCTCAACGCCTCCATATGCTTGTAGGAAATCTTGCTCATGCCGCCCCCTTGTGGAAACAGGAAATGCCCTATTATACATTGACATTGTCCTATTTGCTCGAAACTTCACGTGTGATGACGGTCCACCCCTGAACGCACCTGCCCACATCTGGTTACGCTCGTAGCGCCACCTGGTGGATGAACAAAACATAGCGGTTTTCGCTCCTGCCAGGTTTTTCCTCCCTTCTCGCTCTGCGCCACAACAGCCGCATGCCTCAGGCCCCTGCGGTTGCATGGGGGAGTGAGGGCCCGATCACAGCTGCTTGCAGCTTTAATTAGGGCCCAAGCAGGAGACCTGCGAGGTCCCTATTGTTTTTCTCCCGATTATTTATATATATATATATATATTTTTTTTTCTTCGGCCCATATGATCGCATTTTTCACTGCCTGAACATACCCCAAAACTCATCAAACTTGGAATATAAATCACACCTGGCGAAAAATTTTATAATCTATTGTCGTCCTGAATTTCCACCACTAGGTGGCGCTATTATTAAGGAAAGTGCGTTTTGGCTCTTAACTCCCATATACTTTGTCGCACATTCAAAAACCATGCCAATCCATGCGTTCAGTGATTTGTGCTGATTCTCGTGATCTGGGGGGTGCCGAAAACAAGCGAGCATTGCCCGTTTAAAATGTCTCCGTCGTCGTGCACGCCCAGCTGCATCGCCGTTAAATTCAGTTTAGCAGCTTCCTTAATTTGGTCCTCCATTAACGCGAGTAGTGGCAAAATACCTCAATAGCATCGTTAATGTGGTCTGTAGGATCTGTAGCGGTCGCCATTGTTGCTATCCTCACCAGTTACCCACCAGCGTACAGCTTCACATCAGCATGGCGCTAATTGGCTAATCGCTAGACCCCCGGTGTTCATTGGTCCGTCCATTGTTTGGACGAGATAAATCGCAAATTCATTGAAGTATGCCAGACCAGTAATGCAAGCCTACTCAGTTGAGTGGGCGGGGTCTATGGTCTGGAACCAGGCTAATGGTCTACTCCAAACAGGAAGTCGGCCATTTTGATTTTGACTTGTCATTTTGGCGTAATTTCCACATGTTGTATTTTAACAAACTAGTCCTAGGGATTTCATCCAGTCGACTTTTTTACAGATCATCCAGAGACCATGCTGATCAAAAGTTATTAAAAGCTTTTCTCTATGTCAAGGGGCGTGGCCGCGATGGCGCCTCCCTCGCCACCAAATACGTTTGGCTTTTTGATGGCTTCAGCGTCCTCATATCGTCATGAAAATTGACACACAGGTCAAGAATGGCAAGCTCTTGCATCTGATAGGGGCGTCGCCCATGGGGGGGACAAAATGCCTCTAAAGCGCCCCCTTCAAATTTTCAAAAACCCCTCCCCATAGGGTTTTTTTTTGGAGTTGGAACATGAAAATTGGTACACATGTGTATGTTGTCCAGATGCATATAAAGGTCTCTGGCACCAATGGTCTACTCCAAACAGGAAGTCGGCCATTTTGATGTGTAAATCATGCCATTTTGGCATGATTTACACATGTTGTATTTTAACGAACTAGTCCTAGGGATTTCATCCAATCTACTTCAAATTATTTACAGATCATCCAGAGACCATGCTGATCAAAAGTTGTACTCTGCATGTCTGTAGGTCAAAGTGCGTGGCTGCTATGGCACTGCCATTTTTGATCCATCACCATGCATATTCAAGCAGCTCTCTCTCCCACATAATTCATCCAAACTGCTTCAAAATTTCTGTACATGATAAGAGCCCCGCCCCAAACGCCTCCATATGCTCGTAGGCAATTTTGCTCATGGCGCCCCCTTGTGGAAACAGGAAATGCCAGGCAATTTTGCTCATGGCGCCCCCTTGTGGAAACAGGAAATGCCATCTTTTACACTGACAAACATCAACCTCAAGCTCCTGACCTGATCAACTACATTTTGTGGCCACATGACGATCAAGTTGATGAATCTCCACAGTGACACACGTGTCCTGTCATGTTGCAGACTGCCGCGGTGGCAGTGGCGACTTTTCATCCTTCGCCACGGAACATCAACTTGGTATAAATCCTTCATGCATTGTTGAGGGTCCACCCCTGAACGCACCTGGCCACATCTGGTTACGCTTATAGCGCCATGTGGTGGATGAACAAAACATTGCGTTTTTTCGCTCCTGCCAGGTTTTTTCTCCCTTCTCGCTTCGCGCCACAGCCCCTGTGTGCCTCAGGCCCCCGCGGTTGCATGGGGGAGCGAGGGCCCGATCACAGCTGCTTGCAGCTTTAATTATTATTATTAGGGACCGAGCGACGACGAAGTCGTCCGCGGAGGACCCTATTGAATTTGTGCTATTTATTATTAGGGCCTGAGCACCTAGCGGTGCGA
>NW_026082420.1:0-3000 GCF_006386435.1 Epinephelus moara | reverse complement strand
AAATCCACCTGCAGACAATATGTGAACACAATTTAAAGTACATAGCATATTTTACAAATTTACAACATCTGGACCTCCTATATAGTAGAGTAAGGGGGGATCAAGCTACAGAGCCATCATAAACTACGACCTATAATAAGAGGTGCCTCTGTCTACAAATGGGATCTAAAATAGGTAATCTGAAAGACAGATAAAATGCATAGTAACATGAACATTGGATGATTCATTAAGTATACACACACAAGCAGCATAAGGTATACATATCAACATAACAAACAACAAGGTCATCCAATGACCTCTTATTATAGTTCGTAGTTTATGATGGCTCTGTAGCTTGATCCCACCTTACGCTACTATATAGGAGGTCCAGATGTTTTTTCAGTTTCACTCCTGATAGTCAACTATATGCACATTGGGTCTGCAATAAAAAACGGAGCGGGAATGCTACATCCTGACTCTCATTGTTTGTATGGAGTTTGGCTGGCTGTCTAGTTGAAGTTACAACACTTCAGCAAGGACAGTACACATGTGATAGGTTGGCAGGTGGCAAGGAGGCAAGGGAAGCCAGAGTGAATAGAGAATTAGTAAGGGCTGGGTGACTGGGCATGCAGAAAGGAGCAGGTGACCAGGAATGCAGGACTGTGACATCTGGACACTGCTTCTCCCGTGAACACTTTGTACAATCATACGCTGTTGGTCCTCCCAAGTATATCACTGCTGCATCCCTTCAGATCTCAGATGTTGTCATAAGAAACAGGAGGTTTTAGGGGTTCATTGTGCCCAGGTGCTACAACAGATTCCCTACCAAAGCTTCCCTACAACGCTGACAGCAAGGAGAACTACAAGCCATTTCAAGCCTCACATACCAATCACTATCACAGTTTAATCATTTAAACATATCCTGTTGATGGTGTGGTTCTTGCTATTAAATTGAGGCTATCTATCAGAGCTGCAGGAGCAGGACCTCACCTCAACTGTGCCTCTTCTGGCATCCATAAGTACTCACTTAACCCTCTCCTTTTGTTCATGGTAACATTCTGTGCCTCTCCCTCTCACCCTGTTTCTCTTTCCCTGTTTCTTCCTCTCCTTCCTCCTTTCCCTAGGGTCCTAAAGGCCCGTGCTCGGGTGCTAAGTTTCTAATTTTTGACCAATCATTAATAAATCCTTTTGACACATCTAGGTGATGGTGTGGTCCTTGCTAGTAAGATGAAATAGAGGTGAATATGTTCTGAGAGAAAAGATGATTGACGGACATCAAAACTGCCCGTGTGTTGAATTGCTTTTCCATATTTAAGCAGTGCTTAATTTGAGCCGGAACGTACTGGAACGCATACCAGGATCTTTTCAGAAAAGGCCCTTGTGCGTTCCGGAACTAATTTGCATGGGTCTAGAACTTTTCACATCTAAAAACTACATACAGTATTGGCTGATGTCACTACTGTTGCAGGGTGGAGTACCGTAGTACTACGGTGCCTCACGTACCACTACCTGTGGGATAAGTTCGAAGTCCAATTGCAAGAGGGTGAGTGTCCATGCGCCATCCAATAACGGTGCGCGCTGACCACTTGGCACTCAATATGCTGCTGTAGTGGTTTGTTTTCCAGACATGTGAGTATCTTTGAGCAGTGAAAGTTATTATTTATTTCTTTTTACTTGTCGGCAGTGATTTGTTTTCCACAGAGCTCTACGTGCGAGCATTTTACTCACATTTGCGACTAAAAATAGTTTTGTGCAAGCAAAATAAATCATTCAGCACGCTGCGCGAGTACAGATTTCAACCAGCAGCAGAAACTAAAGGCGAATCCTGCCGGTTGTGGGTTGAACGGGGGTCACAGACAGGAATACGGTGGTCAAATAGCCTACGGCGGCTCCGTGTGCAAGATAACGGCTTACCGGCGACAGAGAAGTCCGACTCCAGGTCCAGTAATCTCCTCTTTCGTTGGTGTCATGACTGCCCAGTAGTACCTGGACAACCGAGCCGTGGCGGCACACAGGTATGTGGCGTAACCTCACCGCACTTTAGGGACTGTTCTTTACTTATGAAGGGACTGTTCTTTACTTGTCAGGGGAGGAGGGTGGTTGGTTGATTTTTATTTTATTTATTTATTTTATTTCAATCCCCCCTATGTTAATCACTTATTGATGCTGTTTTTGAAGTATGAATAAGTCAGTGAGTAATTTATTCCATTGAAGTATCACTGATGTATTATAGAAAAGTGATTTATCTTTTTATAAATGACAAAAGGCACATCTGCCTCATTTTTACTGTGATATCATGATACTACTCAGAGCCGTGATACTTTCACTGGTATCGTACTGTGGGTCCCAATTTTGGTACCGTGACAACACTAGATGTCACAACCATTCAGTGTTCCCCCACTTTTGGGAGTGGGGGAACACTGCTCTCTCAGAGGCCCAAAGTGTTCCCCTACTTCTAATTTTACAAATTAAGAACTGTATACTATCAGATGTTAATATAAACTTTCAACATATTGTACCACAATAGCTGTAATTATTATTATAATATTATTACTTCAATTAATGTTGTTGTAAGCTACTGGTAATGAGCTACTCATTACCGTCTGTCCTACATCTCTCTCTGTCTCTGTCTCTGTCTCTCTTTCTGTTTCATTGTGTCATACGGATTACTGTTAATTTCCCCCGTTAAAGGGTTTTTTTGGGGGAGTTTTTCCTTATCCACTGTGAGAGTCCTAAGGACAGAGGGATATCGTATGCTGTAAAGCCCTATGAGGCAAATTGTGATTTGTGATATTGGGCTTTATAAATAAAATTGATTGATTGATTGATACTGTCATTACCATCTGTCCTGCATCTCTCTCTCTCTCTCTCTGTCTCTCTCTCTGTCTCTCTTTCTGTCTCATTGTGTCATACAGATTACTGTTAATTTATTATGTTGATCTGTTCTGTACGACATCTATTGCATGTCTGTCCGTCCTGGAAGAGGGATCCCTCCTCAGTTGCTCTCCCTGAGGTTTCTAC
>NW_026082419.1:0-1378 GCF_006386435.1 Epinephelus moara | reverse complement strand
CCAGTATTCACTACTAGTACAAAGAGTAATACACCTTTTATGTAGCAGCACGAGAAGTAAGGGTGTGGAGGTTGGGGTGGCACACCTAGCTGACATGTGGGAGACTGAACTTTAAATGTAGCCTGGGTAGCTAGCAATTGACAACATAGCAAGAGGAAAGTGACCAAACACTGTGAACCACAGTCCATGCATGACACAAATTTTAATGTAAAGTCTGCACAAATGCCCCAGATTGTCCAAATGACATAAAAAACTTTGTGGTCATTTGACACAAGAACTCATCCCTTGTGAGTTTGATATAATGTCTTTATGTTAAGTCAACAATTTTTGAGTTTTGAATTGATTTGACTAAAATTTATGAAGCCGATTTCGCCTAATTATTTTAAGGCCAATAAACAACACTATCATTGTGCATTGAACATATTGTGGTTTGTTGGGGCTAAGCGGGTTGAGTTTCCCAGCATGCCTTGAGACGATGTGTTTAAGGCCATAAGATGAAGAAAACTGTGTTTAAATGTGTTTTAAATCACTCACGTTGCTCATTACACAGTCATTAGAAGTTATGTATTTCACAATGGTCCTAATGGGTTACAGTTAATGTTGTGGTAAAGACATTTTGCACCATGAATTAAGTCATATACACAGATAGTGACCTGTGTGGATATTAGACTGTCTAAGATAAAGTTGTGCTGAGGTGAAATAAAGACAACTTCCTGGTTCAGAATTCATCTATTTGCCATTTTCTAGCGATTGAGAAATAGCAGACATAAAGGGGAACTGTATTTTTATAGTTCATTGGCATTTTAAAAAGTAGTTGGGAAATGTGTACTCAGTGTTTTTATGTGCATATGACACAGAATTAAATGCTCAAATAACAACAAAAACAAGTTATGTTAAAATTCCTGTCAGATAGACTTTTATGTTACTATATTGTACTAAATTTAAAGTTTTGACTGCAAGCTGTCTCCAAAAAAGTTTTAAATCCAGTGAGCGAACTGGGATTCACAGTGTAATAGGCTACAAATAAAAATGTGTAGGCTAAAGTTACATTGTTAACATACCACAGATGGTTGGGGTAGTTTGTCTGCTTTGGGTTGAGATAAAAAGCTGGTGGACTGTGGAGCAGTAACAACAGGTATTTCTCTTACAAAGCATGGGACACAGTGAGTTCCCTAGCTGCTCAAACATAAATCCCCGTAGGTTCTCTTTGTTTCTGTCACAGTATCTTTATGCTTTTTTGGGGGCATTCATTGAATTTTCACACAGTGGAAATAGTGTTTTTATTTGTTTTCTTCATATTTTTATGTTTGCTGTGTGCTATTTTATTTTGCATGATTTGAAATATTTTGTATCTGAATTCTCAGAGTTTTTATCCAGT
>NW_026082418.1:0-1767 GCF_006386435.1 Epinephelus moara | reverse complement strand
TCACTGTCCAGTCCAAAAGGGATGCTACTGACTGAAGGATCAACTGGGTACAAGGTAACAGTTGTGGACTCGGGGTCTAATTGGACAACTTTGAGAATTGTCAGATCCTTAATTACAGTTGAAGTAGAAGTCAGATTCACAAATATGTTACCAAAATCAGTGTCCTTGTACTGCAGCCTTATGTATCCCTCTAATCCACATGCATTCTTGACCTCATCGATAAGCTCTTCCAGTGAATTGGGAATCCCCTTGCGTAGCTCCATTCTTAGGCTGTTGTCTTCATTCAACATGACCAGCAATCGAACAGATGTGATATCTGCTGTGGTGCTCTGTGAGAGAGAAATTAGTTAGTTGCTTTTTAGCATTAATTTTAAAAATACATTTTAATGTAATCCTTAATATTTTCAAAATTAAACTAAAGGTGACATTATGCAAAATGCACTTTTTCATATTTTTCCTGCTTCATCTCTGAGTAAATGTGTACATTAGATTTGGCTCCCGTTATGTTATAAAGGAATCCGTTGAACATAGACCTCCTCCTCCAGCCCTTCAGCAGGCTGACTCTTCCTGCCCACTGAAAACCTACTGAATGAAATTGTTCTGTTGTTAGCTGGAAGAACCAAAGACCAACACAAGTCTTTATGTCTTCCCATCTTCTGAGAAAGTGAAGACCATCGGGGGGCAGGTCTTAGCTAAAACAGCCTGTTTCGGACAATCTTAACTGAGGGGTAGCATAAAAGTATAAGATCATAAATAAGGAGTTGTTTTTTAACTGTGAGTCATGAAAAGATACTCTAGTGGAGACCAAGAATAAAATATAGAGCTGAAATAAGCATAATATGGGACCTTTAAAATATTAAAATGAACGTTTTGTTGTGTTCCACTTTAAGACAGACCTTATACATGTATGTGTCTTTTGAAAGTTATCAGCCACATTCCCCCAGTTGTGTAGTCAGCCAATGGGTATGGATCTGCCAGTTCATTTGGGTCAACCAGTTCCACCTCCTTCGTAGGACACGTTTTCAGTTCATAGGCTCTGTAATGTTTTCAGTACCATGCACTCAGAGCTCTGACGATGAAAAGCAGTTTATCCTTGACAACAATCATCTGGATTATTTCCGTAAATTCAGGCAGCCCTGCCAATGAGCCATGTGCAAGGATCATTCCATTCCTGTAGTTCAGGCCACTGTACGTTGCATTTTTAGCTAAGCACACACCATCCAACTCCGGGTGCCTCTGCTTAAGAGCAAATGCAATGTCCTCTTTTCAAACATCAATTGGAAGAGTTGACACATTTGCTACCTACAGGGGGGATTTAGGAAAGTTGCACATGTGAAGGTGATGTGCCATGAGAAACTGATGTCTTTGTGCTAAGGACAGAAGCACATTTTTGAAGCAGGTTGTATGCCGCACAACTCTTTTGAGGACAGAAGCACATTTTTGAAGCAGGTTGTATGCCGCACAACTCTTTTGAAGAAGCTGTGCTTCGCTTCGAAGCGCATGGTCCATAATGCAACTAACGGTCCAAACTCACAGATTAACTGAGGATGATGCTCTAAGAAATGGTGTTTAGGCAGAAAGTTTGACCCTGGGAAAACCTCTTTAAATCTAACTCTGTGCTCAGAGATCTTGTCCTTCAAGTCGGCAAGGAGTTTCCAGGCTGGCTCATCAGTGGGCACTTTCTGTCCAAGTAGTAGTGGAAAAAATCTTATTAAACACCAGTTTTCATGTGCGTTAGTGGAAAAAATCTTATTAAACACCAGTTTT
>NW_026082417.1:0-1067 GCF_006386435.1 Epinephelus moara | reverse complement strand
CTGCATCTTATTTAAAATAGTGTCTTGTCCTGTTGTTATGAGAAAAGGGTGAAATGCTAATCACAGGTCACTCAGCCTCACTGGCACTGCTGATATCATTTGCTTTTGGTGTGGCAGATGCCATTCGAAGTTTGAAAGGTGGACCCCTGATCGATGCTGAAGGAAGGGAATATAAATCTGCCACATTAAGAGCTGATGCAGAAGACATTAGTGGACCACAACTCAATGACGGCTCCCCTGTGCGTGTACGATGCACAGAAGGCACCATGATCATTATGGTAAAGGCTGACCTGTATGAAAAAGGACGTCCAGTGTCTGTTGGGGAGCTTTTTTTGGGAGAAGCTGAGCATTCACAGAGCAGTCAGTGCCGAGCTGTTGCTGCTGGTGAAGCTGAATATGTCATTGAAGCCAGACTGCAAGACTGTGGCTCCAAGTTAACTGTAAGTTACTGATGATGATGGATACATCTGTGGCTGTTTGAAAGTTTTGACTTTGATGTTTAACTTCATCTCCAGATATCTGACGACTCTGTGATCTACTCAAACAAGCTGATTATCTCACCAACTGCCCGTTACCATGGCATTACAAGGGTCACCCATGCTGTAGTTCCTGTTTCCTGTCACTATAAAAGGTGACATTTTATCATTGTCTCGTACAGAGGAGCTGTTCTGTGACTTCTTTATGGCTGACTTGTTCATTTTCTGGGACAGGACACACATTGTGAGCAGTAACTCTCAGCAGTTACCCCTGAGACCCTCCACTCCTGCAAAGTCTTCCACAGCTGCTTTCTCTCTAAAGCTGATGGCTGGTACGTGTCAGTTCTTTCTTGATTAGTGTACATGTGTAGTCAGTGGTTGAAGAAATATTCAAATCCTTTACCAAAGTGAAAGTAGCAAAACAGCGCAGTGTTTTCTGTTTTTTGACATACTATACTATGAATGTTTTTACGACATTTTGATAACATACTATACTATGACTTTTTTTAATACTTTGATGACATACTATACTATGACTTTTTTTTTCATAATTTTGAACGACATGTTATACTATGACTTTTTTTCATGATT
>NW_026082416.1:0-1771 GCF_006386435.1 Epinephelus moara | reverse complement strand
TTAAAATATCAAATTTTTCACCAGTTCTGAGATGTTTGCAAAGTTTCATGAGTTTTGTGTTAAGCCTCCCAAAAAGGCAATTCATTTGGAGGAAGAAGAATAATAATAATAAAAAATCCTTGCATTTCAATAGGGTCCTCGCACTGCTAGGTGCTTGCGCCCTAATAATAAAACATCCTTGCATTTCAATAGGGTCCTCGCTCCGCTAGGTTCTCGGGCCCTAATAATAATAATTAAAAATCCTTGCATTTCAATAGGGTCCTCGCACCGCTAGGTGCTCTGGCCCTAATAATAATAATAATAATAATAAAAAATCCTTACATTTCAATAGGGTCCCCGCACCGCTAGGTGCTCGGGCCCTAATAAAAGGTCCTTGCATTTCAATAGGGTCCTCGCCCCGCTAGGTGCTCGGGTCCTAATAATAAAAAATCCTTGTATTTCAATAGGGTCCTCGCACCGCTACGTGCTCGGGCCCTAATAATAAACAGTGCGATTACAATAGGGTCCTCACGGACGACTTCATCGTCGCTCAGGCCCTAATAATAATAAACAGTGCGATTACAATAGGGTCCTCACGGACGACTTTGTCATCGCTCGGGCCCTAATTAAAGCTGCAAGCAGCGTTGTTCGGGACCTCGGACTCTCGCTGTCGGCCTCCAGCTCATGTAGACAGTGTGAATTAGCCTATTCGTAAGAGTCGAAATATCGATAAAACAAGCAATGTCAATAGAACGCAAGGGCATTTTTGGCAATGAACCCATGACTTGGGAGTAGAACTTTGATGGCTTCTGAAAACAAAACTACTGATGACATCAATCAATCAATCAATCAATCAATTTTCTGTATAAAGCCCAATATCGCAAATCACAATTTGCCTCACAGGGCTTTACAGCATACAACATCCCTCTGTCCTTAGGACCCTCGCAGCAGATAAGGAAAAACTCCCTTTAACGGGGAAATAACGGTAGGAACCTCAGGAAGAGCAACTGAGAAGGGATCACTCTTCCAGGACGACAGACGTGCAATAGATGACATACAGAACAAACCAAGTGTTTGTGTGTGGTTACTTGACTGTTGACCAAAGAAATACTCTGATAAGTAAGTCACTTGTCATGCTGCATACTACATGTGCTACAATTACTGAGCACTAAGCACGAGTTGATCTGTCATGTGTGCGATTTTGAAGCGGATATGATAAATGGTGTAGGAGAAGAAGATTTTTGAAGAAAGAGCAATTTTGAAGCGAAATCTTACTTTGAAAGGGCGAATAGCTCACTTGCTGTTGGAGTTAGGTCACGGTTGTGAGCTCGTGATTTGTAGGTCTCGATGAGACAAACAAGCCAGTTTTGGTTTGATCTTTCTACGTCACTCCTACAAGCCACAGCGGCCCTTTTAGTGTGCCTGAACTGCTAGGTGGCGTTAGAGAGGCTATTTTGGCACTTTTCGTATTTTTTTCTTTTCATTTCATAAAATGTTTCGCCAGTCCTGACATACGTGCCAATTTTGGTGAGTTTTGGAGCATGTTTAGGGGGTCAAATTCCAGTTTAAAGAGACGGCGGAAGAAAGAATAATTAAAGCTGCAAGCAGCATTGGTCAGGAACTCGCACTCGCGCCCGTTTCGGCCTCCAGCTTATGTCGTCATTGTAAATTATTTAGAAATATCAAACGCATTGCCACAAACATCAAAAAATCCTTACAGAACTGAACGTTTTGATGTTTGAATGCTTACTCCCATCAGATTCCTCTTCCTTTATTTTGAGGATGAGATGAC
>NW_026082415.1:3115-3313 GCF_006386435.1 Epinephelus moara | reverse complement strand
AGGCTTCGTGATCCTCCTCGTCACTGTATAAAATGGACACATCATATTTTGTGAAACTACTGCATCCAGTCAACGCAAAAGATGACAATATCCAAGTTAATATTTGTTAAACTATTGAAATCAGGCAACAGACAAAAAGACATGAGTCAAACATGAAAGGTAATCAATACAGTACTTGTCATAGTGTCACAGTACACT
>NW_026082415.1:0-1830 GCF_006386435.1 Epinephelus moara | reverse complement strand
TGTATCCAGCAACAGATGCAACTTGCACACCAGTCAGATGAGTTTCTACCACTCCCATTAGATCAACGCCCAGATGCTTAATACACTGTGAACGTGTTTTATTATTTTCTGATGATGTGTCGATGTTCCAGCTTTGTACATTCCAAAACCCGCATGAGACCTAGCGCCGGGCTGCTTCCCCCGCTGTGGTGTTGCTGCGTGTTGGCCGGGTCATATTAATAACACGTCAGCCTCGAACAGCGAGTTTGTCCATGCCGATTTCCTTTAAAATCGCATGGAAGCTAGACTCAATAGCTTGCTGTTCATGGGCAATGTCATGATTAATATACACCTTCTTGTACTCCGGGTGTTTCTGTAACGTTGCTTTTTTGCTCATTACAGATTTCATGTGATCATGACAACTGAACTTGGCGATTATAACTCCCGGTTTGTCGTTACGTGATTGTTTCCTTTCAGCAGACACCCACTCAATATCTTTGATTTTAAGTCCGTCTTTTATGAGACAGTTCACAGAATTCAGCATGACTTCATTCACTCTGTGTGGAAGATTTCTAATCACCACGTTAAGCGCTAAATCACTCCTCACTCCAGGTGCGCTCGGGCCCGGTGTAGCAGCCGCGGCGTCTTCCAAAACTTTCAAACGTGCATTAAAATCACCAACCTCTGAGCTAAACTGAGGAAAAAGTTGGCATGGTGTCTCTAGCTCAAAGTATGAGGGACAAGAAGAGGTTGAAAGTCGATGAGTTTTGAAGAGGATTTGAAGATTTTCCAATTTACTTTCGTTCACACTAATTAGACTGCCACCAGAGCGCCACCTATTGGCCGATTTGCACTGAATTTTGCACAATCCCTCATCGGGCCATGCAACACAATTCTCAGAAGTGTTGTGGTAATCGGACTGTATTTGGTCAAGATATGAAAGACTTGTCTGTTTTGAAAACAATGTGCAGGAATTTGTTGTTTTATATTTTGGGCGTTTTTTGGACGATCAAAATTCTTTTAATAACTTTTTGTCAGGAGGGTCCACAGATGCTACATGCAAAGTTTGGTGCAAATTGGTTAAATCGCCTAGGAGGAGTTCAAAAAAGTACGTTTTTCATTTGTCGCAATTTAGCGAATGGAAAGTTACCGCGAAAGTGGGCGTGGCTTACACCACACAATTTGGCTGAATTCAGAGAACATGTAAATAGAAAGTTTAATTTGGCTGAATTCAGAGAACATGTAAATAGAAAGTTTAACAATGTGTGACATATTATGTGGGAGTTTTTAGCCAAAAACGCTTTTGCATTGAAAATAGCGCCACCTGCTGGTCATTTTTGGTGTATGAGTTACAGGGGCCAGTCTTTACCACCCCTATTAATTTCATTTCCACGAGTGTTATGGTGTTGGCACAGTGCCAAATATTAAATTAGACGGCCACCAGAGCGCCACCTAGTGGCGGATTGGTAAGTCCTTCATCAGATATCCTCAGGAGGGCATTGACAATAATTATACCAAGTTTCGTGTTAATCCGCCCAACCGATGTTGAGATATAAAATACTTCAATTTAAAGAGCACCACCTAGTGGTCATCACCCGAAACTTTGCACAGAGCCTCAGGGGCTCATGGGAAAGTAGTAAACTGAGTTTCATGTCATTCGGACCCACCAATGTGGAGATATGCAACACTTCCTGTTTAGAACTAAATCTGCAGGAAGTTGTTATTTAATAACTTCAGTATTCTTTGGAATATCAAAATTCTTTTAATAACTTTTTGTCGGGAGGGTCCACAGATGCTGTGTGTAAAGTTTAGTGCAAATCGGTGAAATTGCCTAGGAGGAGTTTGAAAAAG
>NW_026082414.1:0-1649 GCF_006386435.1 Epinephelus moara | reverse complement strand
CCTAACCCCCTAACCCTTCGTCCTAGATGTTTTCCTAACCCCAATCTCTGTCTCCCAAACCCCTACTTAAACATACCCCAATTAATTCCAGTGGAAGATTCCCGCTAAGCACAGTTATTCCCACTGACATACTGCTTTTTAATTATAGAATGACTTACTGGGACTACGGGTAGGAAGTGACAAGACTAAACTAAAAAAGTTATTTCATAAGAATAATATATGTAATTGGAATACGGGTTTAAAAAAAATTGGAATTGGCACAAGGAAAACGAAAACGCATGAAGGGTTTATGCACATAAATAATTGGAGTCAAACCCACATCGGTTCAAAACATAATTTCTTGGACATTCATAGGGTCAAAAACAAGCTAAAAAACTAATTTAAAACTACAATTCATTTAAATTTCAACTGACTAGTTAAAATGCGATTCATTACAATTAAAAAACAATTATACTTACCATCTGAAAAGTAAAATTAAGGTTAGATACTTACCTGACCTGTACAAAGAAGAAAAACAAGTTAAATTACACTTATACTTACCATACCGGACCTGTGGAAAGAAAAAAACTCAAACTCAAAACGGACAGTATAAAAGGGGAAGCATGCACATGAAGCTCACTTTGGCTCTACCATTGGAAAAAGCAACATCTCCTCATAAAAGCACAAATATGCATATTTACCTATGTGTCTCAGCCTGAGAAAGGCTCGACCAGACTCAAAACGTCGCAAACTATTGGCACACATAACAAATCACTAATTAGAACTTTTAAAAGCCAAACTCAAACATGAGAAAAAATATATAAAAATAGAAAAAAATTAAACAACCACAAACAGTTTCATAAGTTTAAAAATATTTTTATTTTATAGGAAAATCCTCGAAGGAGCACTTTTAGGTGTTTGAATCCCAATTTCGGAAAGGTGAGGCAAAAGGCATCAGAGGGACGTGTCAGTCCAAAGGTGATAGACAGTGCATTTACCAGACTTCGTGCAGCTTTCTGTTTCCTCTAACCTAACCCCCTAACCTCGAGAAGACCAACTGAGGAGGGATCCCTCTTCCAGGACGGACAGTTGTGCAATAGATATCGTACAGAACAGATCAACATAATAAATTAACAGTAATCCATATAACACAATCAGACAGAAAGAGACAGAGAGAGAGAGAGAGATGCAGGACAGACAGTAATGACAGTAGCTTACAACAACATTAATAAAAGTAATGATGTTATAATTAATAATAATATATTAATATTTGATAGTATACATATTTGACAATAAAACTATGTTTATAATGACAGTACAAGTATGACTAATTACTAATGATAACAGCAGCAACAGGACGCATCTGGCAGGACCACAGCAGCAGCACAACCACACACGTCACACTATCCAGGCACTGCTGCAATACGACTTAACCTGAGAGACAGTGCAGCACAAAGGCTCCAGAGAAGAAGCCAAGTTAGTGACATCAAGAATGGCCGAGTGAGTGACATGCAGATTGGCCGACTTGGCAAAATATGTGTCTTATTTACTCATTTATTTATTATTAATGATGACAATAATACTAATGTGTTTACCATCATTTTCTTCTCAATTTAAAAGCATCTCATCATCTGAAAAAGCACACAGACATATATGTCAACTCGGCTTAC
>NW_026082413.1:0-2061 GCF_006386435.1 Epinephelus moara | reverse complement strand
TATGTGATATAGATTTCTTTTTGTTGGTTGATAATTTGGTTTGGTCTGATTGGCTTGGTGTTGTGGTCCCGAGGCTGTCCGGGGCATGTTAAGTTGTCTGGACAGAGCCTCAGGACCAGCTGGCTGAGGGGGCTCTTCTCTGGCTTCAGCTCTTGGCAGGTTAGGGCTTTGTGATGGTATGTCTGGGGGTCACTAGCTTTTAGGTGATTGTAAAATTTAATTGCTCTTTTTTGTATTTTCAATATGAGGGGGAATTGGCCGAGTTCTGCTCTACATGTGTTGTTTGGTGTCTTTCTCTGGACATGCATGATGTTCTTACAGAACTCTGTGTGGAAAGATTCTATTATTGTTTTGTCCCATTTTTCAAATTCATGATTTAACCCTGTAAAACCCACTGTTGCAAATTTACAACATCACTTTTAACAATTCTAAAAAAAGGCCTGCAAATGTTTTTTTTTCTCAAGACCACATTTACATAGTTAATAATAATACATTTTATTTAAAAGCGCTTTTCAAAGTTCTCAAAGTCACTTTACAGAGACAGTTCAAACACATCAAATAAAACAACAATTTTCAGCAAAGACATCGAAGACAAAGAGGAATAGTAATGGGAGTGAAAAAACAAGTAAATAAGTAAATGAATAAAAGTAGCTAAACATTAAAAGCAGAACGGAACAGGTGAGTTTTGAGTAGTGATTTGAATGATGGGAGGTCAGTGCAGTCACGGATGTGTTTTGGGAGGGAGTTCCAGAGGGTGGGGGCAGCAACAGAGAAGGCTCTGTCCCCCCAGGTTCTGTGCTTGGTCTTGGGGATGGTGAGAAGGTTGGCATTGGAAGAGCGGAGGCTGCAGGAAGGGGTGTAAGGGTGGAGCAGGTCTGTGAGGTAAGAGGGGGCCTGGTTGTGAAGAGCTTTATGGGTGAGTAGGAGGAGTTTGAAGTGGATGCGTTGTGGAACAGGGAGCCAGTGGAGGTTCTGAAGGACAGGGGTGATGTGGTCGCGGGAGCGGGTGTGAGTGAGGAGGCAGGCGGCAGAGTTTTGGATATATTGGAGTTTATTGAGGAGTTTGGAGGTTGTGCCATAAAGGATGCTATTGCAGTAGTCAAGGCGGGATGTAATGAACGCGTGGATCAGGGCTTCAGCAGCATTGCGAGAGAGTGAGGGGCGGAGGCGAGAAATGTTTTTAAGGTGAAAGAAGGCTGTTTTAGTGACTTCTTTGATGTGTTGGTCGAAGGAGAGGTTGCTGTTAAAGATGATACCAAGGTTGCGGCAGTGAGGGGAGGGGGACAGGGTGGAGTTGTCGATGGTGAGGTGGAAGTCTTTGGCTGTTTGGGTGAGGGAATTTGGACCAATTAGGATCATGTCTGATTTATCACAGTTGAGTTTAAGACAGTTTGCTTGCATCCAGGATTTAATTTCGGAGAGACAGTTTGACAGGGTGGAGTGGGTTGAATGGGTGATGGATTTAGTGGAGATGTATAGCTGGATATCGTCAGCATAGCAGTGAAAACAGAGACCATGACGACGGATGATTTGACCAAGGGGGAGGAGGTAGAGGATGAAGAGGAGAGGACCAAGCACCGAACCCTGGGGGACGCCTTGGGACAGAGGGGCAGTTGAGGAGGAGCAGTTCTTGATGAAGATGAATTGTTTTCTGTCAGTGAGATAGGAATGTAGCCAGGTGAGGACATTGTCAGTGATGTTGAGGAGGGTTTGCAGGCGGGAGAGTAGGATGGAGTGGTTGATGGTGTCAAAGGCGGCAGTGAGATCAAGGAGGATAAGGATGGAGAGTATGCCGGAGTCTGAGGAAAGGAGGAGGTCATTTGTGACTTTAAGGAGGGCAGTTTCGGTGCTGTGTTGTGTGCAGAATCCAGATTGAAATTGTTCGAAGAGGTCATTATTGTTAAGGTGGGATTTGATTTGTGAGGCAACGACACGTTCAAGGATTTTTGAGAGGAATGGGAGATTGGAAATGGGCCGGAAATTGCTCATGATGTCAGGGTTGAGACCAGGTTTTTTAATGATGGGGATGACTGCAGCCAGTTTGAGAGAAGGAGGGGCAGA
>NW_026082412.1:0-1000 GCF_006386435.1 Epinephelus moara | reverse complement strand
TACAGTGTCCGCATTGCTCCCAGGTGCAGTCGAAACACATGGACCGGCCTGTTACGCCCCGGTCTAGGGGTGTGGGTGCGTAACATAAGGATATACAGGAACACGGGAGTAAATGTACAGGTGAGCAATTTATTGCTACACACTCCAAAACACACTGTACAATATCGCACACAAACTGGAGCAAAAGACGTCAGGGTGAACCCAGGCCAAAACAACAAACAAAAAGCAACCTGTCTACCGACCGGCGAAATAACTGATTCCTAACAAAAACAAAAGAAACAAAAATACAATACTAGGCCTATCTCCCTAGGCTAACGAAAAACATGAGAAAACAGGTATAACAAAAATAGCAGCTCACCCCTACGCTCCGTGCAAACAATAATATGTGTGTATATTGTAAATAGTCACTGTCAAACGACTCAGTTGGCCCTAAGGCGCTGGTCTGAACAAAAGAAACAATTATTTAGCAAGGCAAGCTAAATAATCACACGTTAGTCACACAACAAAGTACTTATAAATCACAAAAACCAGAGAAACGATACGATGCGCTGCTGCCATGTAGGAGAGTGGGCTCGCGGCTTCTGTGTGGCCGGCATTATGAAGGCTGAGCCCCTTGCTCAACCAATCCGGCAGCGGTGATGTCACGCTCGTTATCCAGTAGCTGTTGACACTGAAGGCCAAGCCCCTTGCTCAGCCAATCCAGCCGTAGCGACGTCATGATCGTTGAGCGAATCACCGGCACACCTGTTAACAAGCATACGATCTCCAGACAGAAAGAGGGGTCTGACTTTCCACCAAACATACAGGTTAAATACATATACATAGACATACACACATACACATAATAAATATACAGATCACAATGCACATATACACATAATGAATACACGGGCCGAGGGACGTAACAGCCCATATAACCCTACACCACAAATGAATACAATAGATACAAATATGTAAACAAAATGACGAGCCTTAAATAATAATAATATCCATTGTTACA
>NW_026082411.1:947-2148 GCF_006386435.1 Epinephelus moara | reverse complement strand
AACATGGGTAAAATTCAGACACACAGTGAGGGAAGGCTCCGCTCTGTCTGTCCTCTCACTGTGTGGTCAGTCTGCTTCAACACACACACACACACACACACACACACACACACACACAAAAATAATCCGAACCAACTGACACAGCATCCTCTATCTCTAATACAGTTAAAATAAGAAAGTGCTGTTGGGGGAGGAGGAGCAGTCTAATTACTGATCTGCTGCATGCACACTTGGATTTGCAGCAACTTGGTCAGTACAGTGCATGTAAATGAAAAGTGTAACTCATCTTGCTTTCAACCTGTCGTGAGTTTTCTGCAGCTACTCCAGTCAGTATAATATCATCCTATTATAGTGGCCTTGTCTGCAGTCTTTGCAGACTGATCTTGTGTTTAATACCAGCACATAAGGAAAAAAGAAAAATATCAGCAGCAATCAGAGCTCCAGCTTTCTTTCATTTCATTATGTAAGCTGGCCGTTTCAAGCACGAGCAACTGCTGGCTATTACAACTCAAAATTTCTCTCTCAACACACATCACATTGTGTTTTTGAATAATTTGCCTCGGTCGGTTTGGAGTCCACTTTCACTTCCAACTGACCATGTGACAGTCTTCTTGGAGGAGCACCAAGTCCTGAGGTTTCAGACAGTCTCAGTGCAGGTATTTGGTGTGTTCAAATGGATTCTGTCACCTGCTTGAATGAGCTGAACTTATAAAGTGAAACCTGCAGAATTTGAATAACCTGCTATAAGCAAAGCTCAAGTAGGAAATGAAAAATTTAAGTATGTAAAAAAAAAAAAATGTCATCCTGGTCTGCATAAAAGTTCGGTTTAAGACTTGATACAAAATTTGGCCAACAAAAACAAAACTTAGTAATGACTCTTGAGATTAATGCAGGGTTTATACTTCTGCATTGAATCGACCCCTTAACCTACGCTGTAGCCTGACGTGCACCTCCTCAGAAATGTAACTACACCTCACAGCAATGCAGACCTCCTGTCTATTTCTGTAAGCTGAAACCATTTCCCTCAGTGGAAACAAAGCTTTTATTTACTTTAATTTCACAGATAAGAAACAATAAATTGTGAAGACAATAAAGCCTCCACAAAAATAGCATTTTAAGTCTTGTGTGTGATTTATCCTGGCTTCATATGAGCAGAGGAAATCTCCGCTCGTCGCTAGGCTAATTTATACAATGTAAAATG
>NW_026082411.1:0-889 GCF_006386435.1 Epinephelus moara | reverse complement strand
GCCAAGTAGCACGTACGTTCTGCGCCTGCGTGAAAGGAAATAACGCAAAAAGGAAAACCGGAAGTCAGAGGAATGCATGAGATAAACAAAGTAGCGGAGTGAGAGAGTGGTACATCCTGTCAGCCGAGGGGTTTCCTATCTGTGCAGCCGAGCACCGCAGCACCTCCACGGACTATTACATCCATACAGTCCCGGTGTTTCCTCCGCAGGCTCCACTTCACTCAGCTGCCCGACAAACCCACTGCTTCTTCCCAATTTAACCTTAATAAAACCGGGGCTCGGTGCTCTGGCTGGATCCAAACGGAGAGCCGGGGTTAGCTGGGAGGCTAGCGGAGGCTAACTGGCTGTGCTTCCCTCCAGTCATGCTACGGCTATTTAGGTTAAAGTGGGAAGAAGCAGCGGGTCTGTGGGGCAGCTGAGTGAAGTGGAGCCTGAGGAGGAAGCACCAGTTAGCCCTGGTTTCACTACAGGCAGATTGACTCGCTCCAGGGGCCAGGAAATAAAACCTGAACAGCCAATCAGAGTGATCTCTCTCACCGACTAGCTGTGCCGCCGATTCAACAAGCTCAATCAGCCGAAAAGCCGCCTACGCCGAAGTGCCGACAGTGCGGGACACACCACAAAAACCAGGACGACAGACGCTCACCTACTGCCCAACTCTGACCGACGGCCAACTGTCGGATTGGTGTGTCAGGGCCTTTAAGCCATGTTTAATGTGTTTAATGTGTGTTTTGAATCAACTAAACTTAACAGCACTTCACAGAAACTCCACCACCGACTAGTGTTTAGGAGGTGTAACTGCAGAGTGACACGGCCACACCACCACACAAGTATAAATGCTCAGAACGGCGTAGGCTACGGCGTAGGGTCCGCTGCACAAAAATCCCCC
>NW_026082410.1:0-1000 GCF_006386435.1 Epinephelus moara | reverse complement strand
GTTGTCAGGTTACGTACTTAATGTAAAGTTACGTAGGTTAGATTAAGGTAAAAAAACATAGTCGGATGTTGTCACGTTACGCACTTAACGTTAATTAACAAAGTAAAGTTACCTTAGTTAAGTTTAGGAAAAGAAACATAGTTGGGCGTTTTCAGGTTATGTACTTAACGTAAAGTTACGTAGGTTAGGTTTAGTAAAAAGAAACACGGCTGATCGTTGTCACGTTCCATACTTAACATTAAATTACGTACTTAAAGTTACGTAGGTTAGGTTTAGGAGAAGAAAGATGGTTGGGTGTCGTCACAGTACGTACGTCACGTTATTTAGGAAAAGAAACACGGCTGATCGTTGTCACGTTCCGTACTTAACATTAAGTTACGTTCTTAAAGTAAAGTTACTTAGGTTAGGTTCAGGAGAGGAAACATGGTTGGGTGTCGTCACATCATGTACTTAACATAAAGGTACGCTGGTTAGGTTTTGGGGAATTAAGTTACGTAGGTTGGGTTTGGAAAAAAAAATATATGGTTGGGCATTGTCAGGTTATGTACTTAAAGTAAAGTTACGTAGGTTAGGTTTAGGAGAGTAAAGCCATTTAGGTTAGGTTTAGGAAAAGAAACATGGCTGATCATTGTCACATTCCGTACTTAACGTTAAGTTACGTACTTAAAATAAAGTCACATAGGTTAGGTTTAGAAAAAGGAACATGGTTGAGTGTTGTCACCTTACGTATTTGATGTTAGGTGGCGTACTTAAAGTAAATGTTATGTAGGTTAGGTTTAAGGATTCAAATAAGGAGGAGGAGAAGGAGAAGAAACATGACTGGGCGTCATCAGGCTACATACTTAACGTAAAGTTAGGAACGTTAGGTTCAGGAAAGGAAAGTTATGTAGGTTAGGTTTAGAAAAAGAAACGTGGTTGGGTGTCGTCACGTTACGTTCTTAAAGTTAAGATTTGTAGGTCAGCTTTAGGAAAAGAAACATAGTTTGGCATCACGTTATGG
>NW_026082409.1:4314-12007 GCF_006386435.1 Epinephelus moara | reverse complement strand
AAATTCGGCTCCATTACAACTCACAAGGTTCACTGACAAAACAACTGTCTTATACTGAACATGTTTTCCAAACAAATACAACATGCTAACGTTATTAGCACAAGTCTATGGCATTTTACATTGTATAAATTAGCCTAGCGACTAGCTGAGATTTCCTCTGCTCACATGAAGCCAGGATAAATCACACACAAGACACACCAACGTCGCTGCGACATGTAGTTACATTTCCGGGGAGGTGCTTGTCAGGCGATGGCGTAGGCTCTGTATTGATGTAGAGCCTACGCCATCGCTACTGCGTCGATTTAACCCAGAAGTGTAAATTCCACCTGACTCAGAATTATTAAAGTTGATGCAGTGAGTCCAGTGCAAGGAAACAGGCAGCAAGAAAACAGGGAAAGCATGACACAAAAGTTGGAAGTTAGGTAACATTAAAGATTTCATAAATGTATGACGTCACTACTAAATGAATTTAACCATTTAAAAAAACAAACCTGACTCTCCCATTTTACCTGAACATGTCATCAGAGTGACGTAGGGTTTGTTGAAATGTTTGAAGGTCCAAAGTTTCCAAAGTGTTTCACTTGGTGACATATTATCTTTATAGAAATACAGCAGAGATCCATAACAAGTCCTGAAGGTAACAGTCAAAGTAGTCTTTTGAGCTTTAGCTGGCGATCTACCAAGAAGTGACCTGACGTGAAGGAGAAACTGATTGTTACTGCATGCAACCAGTCGATATTGTATGACATTGGCCATGAAAATTACAAACTGCCCCACGTGAGAGATGCTAACGGGAGACAGACGTGGAACTCAAGATAATGGTAAACACAACAATAACATCATAATTTGCGGTGTTTATTAGCATCAGGCACCGCCCACATCCAGCACGAATATCGCCCTGGCCATTTTCTCATGTGTGACGGTGCCTTAACTCCGACTGGTTCATGGAAATCCCTGACATCTCCTTTTTCACCAGTGTTGCTCGAACTGCGAAAAAGAATGTATGCGTTATTTAAGAAGCTGATTAACATCTTCAACCTCTCCAGTGGGTCTGTCGTTACAAACTGAATATCAAGGGGAATGTGCTTCAAAAGCTGCACTGTACAATTATAATAACTCAATGTGATGACCATAAAAAACAAACATCTTGTGTTTGAATATTTCCCTCAATGTGAACATCAAAAAGATTCAAGGAAGAGTTCAAACAGGCTGGTAGAGAATATATGTCAGATTTTTTTCAGATTTAAAGCTACTGAAGGGGAAATTAAAAGGGAAACTAGGTGTAAGGGGTTAATTCAAGGAAGAAATATGAGCAGCTGATACCGGTCACCTCTTGTTATCGTGTAGTTGCTTTTTAGTCTTTGTGAAAGCGGTTTGCATGCCATCAGGAGAAACAAGTCTGTGATGAAAAACATTGTGAGGAATCAGTCCGCTCAGAGAGCAGAATGAGAGCTCGGGTTTTTGTCATGGATCAGCTTTATGTGTAGTTCTGTGTACAGCTTGAATTCTGGGATGTGTAGTTGTTTTTAGGGCAGTTTTTTATTTCACACTAACTAGTCAGAACCCTGGCTGTTATGAAGCTCCCGTCCATCAACTCTCTCAGCCAGTCAGAGGACTCTCTTCACCTCTCAGTTAGTGTGATGCCACCTTTGACTGCTCGTCTGCCCGGCAACAGTATGTGTGTGTCTGTATGTACTGTGTGTGTGTGTGTGTGTGTGTGTGTGTGTATGTGTGTATATTTATGTGTGTGTGTGTTAACATAGAACCGGTTCAGCCAGCAAAGTGTGTGTGTGTTTGTGTCTGGAGCAGGTTTGTGTGTTTTTACTTTGAGGCCAATGGAAACTGATGACTGCATGTTGCCTTATCAAGCAATCTGACATTCACACACACACACACACATACACACACACATAGACCACACACGACACCTCACCTGTACCAACACACGGCACACTCTCAACAACACACAATCACTAATCCCACCTCAAATACACAAACACAAATCACACACACACCATGTTTAAGTTGGCATCAAAGCAGACTCGCTGATTTTATAAACAGTACCAGTGAAATTAAAAAGGTTTTGTTGAAATCCAGCAACTGTGTCAAGAATCTTTTGTTTCTGATCTCACAGCCAGGGCCAGATGAGTTATGTTTATTCATGTTGACCAAAGTGCTGTACAAGTGAAGAGCGCGACTATAGCGAGTGAAATAACATCAACAAATGGCAACAGAAAATCACAAGGCAATATCATACGTGCACAAATCCTGAAGAGGAACTGAAACTTGGGAGCTCAATTTATAAAAATATGAAAGATTTTAAAATATTAAAGCGACTATAGCAAACAAAGGCCTTTGAAAACATTTGCGTCTCGGGTTTTGTCTGAACTGTCAAAGGAGGGGGATCATTTTAATTAAATCCTTGGAGCTGCCACCCAGGGGTGTCAATGTCAGGGGTAAAAGTGGGACTGATTACCCAGGACTCCAATGGGAAGGGGGCCATCGAAAAGGATGAAATGAAAAGTCTGATTTTGTTTGAAATGTTTAATTTCAAGTAATCGGTGCCATGATTAAATAAAAAATGGCTGAATAAATTGGTTATGCGACTGAACTTAGTATGAAAAAAATAGTGGAAGCTCTCTTAAGCCCCTCCCATCACTTAAGGTTGCAAATTGGTTAACTCCACTCCTGCAACTAGGACGCATCTAAACGCAACTAAAGCCATGGAAAGCTCCGTCTCCACCAAACACTTTCAGTATGGTGCCTTTGGAACCAACAGTAACCCTTCAGACATGGTACCTAGACCCTAGTGTTTCCACTGCAAACAGTGCTCTTAAATGTGGGCGGGGTTGTTGTCACTCACTGCTCCGTCCAGCACTCACTGTATTTCCTCATTACCGGTGACACAGATGGAAGTCTGCACCCTGTTTATCGTCCACAGAACGAGTCTACACGCCAACATTTTCAGAACAAAATAAAACAGGCTGCAGTGAGAGTCTCTCTCCATGGGATATTTCAAAATGGCAGGTTTGTGCATTTAGTCCTTCTCAGGCAAGCTCAGGGGTTTAGTGTTGCTGGAGCCCACAGGAACTACGCTCTGCAACGCTTTTTTTCTTTTCTCCGAGTGAGGATTAGAATATATGCAGTTCACATCACCCAGCCGAAACTAATATATACGTATAAACACTTGAAGATCCACTCATTACTAAAAGTGTATGTCATATAAAAACTAAAGTGATGGTCAAAGTTTTCACAGTGAAATTTAAGGTGTGCTGATGGATTCACGTCGTCACCTCATGCATTGAGTAACATTACAAGTTAACGTTCCACCTTAGAAGTCACCAGCAGTNTTCTTGTTATATATTTTCAGAAACTGCTCTGTACCCAGAATGCATCGTTGTACACGTACAGTTCTACAGTAAACAATCTAAACTCTACTGATGTCCTGCGTGCTTTCTGACCGAAGCCCTGCAGTGGTCAATTAGGCAAAATCAGCATCAGAGGTCGCACTCCTCAACAGATGCAGTGAGTCCAGTGCAAGGAAACAGGCAGCGAGAAAACAGGGAAAGCATGACACAAAAGTTGGAAGTTAGGTAACATTAAAGATTTCATAAATGTATGACGTCACTACTAAATGAATTTAACCATTTAAAAAAACAAACCTGACTCTCCCATTTTACCTGAACATGTCATCAGAGTGACATAGGGTTTGTTGAAGTGTTTGAAGGTCCAAAGTTTCCAAAGTGTTTCACTTGGTGACATATTATCTTTATAGAAATACAGCAGAGATCCAGAATTTGTTGCTTCACTCCTGCTGCCACTAGGAAAGCACTGTCTCCCCACTCTCCCACTGAGGACCACAAGGAATAAATTAGCTGCAGACTTGTGAGAATTTGTTTGGTTGTTGTTTGCTTTCTCATCCAAAGTTAAGAACAGAAAACTGATAGCACTGTCATGTCTGTGCATAAAGTATGCAAATAGGGCAGTGTGCACTTTGGCGAGCCGCCATCTCCATAAGCTGTTGGGAGAATGCCTCAAAGTTTTGCTCCCAGAATGACATTTCTTGGTTAGAAGAATACTTTGCTAATTTTCAACTAGCTGCATGTGATAAGGGGCGGATAAGGGGGGTGATGGTGGTGTGGTGGTTAGCCTCACAGCAAGAGGGTTGCCGGTTCGATCCCGGGCGTGGGAGCCCTTCTGTGCGGAGTTTGCATGTTCTCCCCGTGTCAGCGTGGGTTCTCTCCGGGCACTCCAGCTTCCTCCCACAGTCCAAAGACATGCAGATTGGGGATTAGGTTAATTGGTGACTCGAAATTGTCCGTAGGTGTGAATGTGAGTGTGAATGGTTGTCTGTCTCTATGTGTCAGCCCTGTGATAGTCTGGCGACCTGTCCAGGGTGTACCCTGCCTCTCGCCCGATGTCAGCTGGGATAGGCCCCCCGCGACCCTCAAGAGGATGAAGCGGTTAGAAGATGAATGAATGAATGAATGAATGCATGTGATAACAGTGTGGATAGTATGTGTAAATGAACTGTGGTAAATTTTCCTCCATCTTACCAATTTTTGCTGTCTCTAGAGCTGTTGCTCCAACTGCAGATCGTACCTCCGCATTTTTCCGCATTTTCAGTGGGCAGTGGAGGGTATACGCAGGTATATGGGATATACACACCTCTTTTTCTGGCTGTTTACATTACAGCCACCTATCAGCCAAAAATATATTGGAGAGTATACCCACTTCCTCAGTAACCTACACATCAACCTAGTAGTACACCGGCCTCCTCAACTACCACTACATCACTTCACATTGTCATTTGCCCACCATCACGGACACAAAGAGTATAGAAGCGGATTGAGAGAGAGAGACTCCTCCAAATATGACCACATACGACGTGCAAGGTACCCTGGGTGTGTTGGTTGTTCACGTTCTGGGACACTGTGTCAAGTTCTGCCTGTTACATGCATTGTCTTCTTTCAAGATACACTTCTGTTTTCACAGGAAATTTATCATTTACATACAGTCTCTTTCAAAATAAATGTCCTATGTCAGTACAACACAGCAACTTGCCATTCATTTTTCCTTCAACAACAAACAGATGTGGTTGGTCTTAGGCAACAAGAACTCGTGGTAAGGTTTAGGAAAAAAGAACAGTTTGGCTTTAGAATCTTACGGGACTCCAATCCCCCCGGGGTGAAAGTCAGTGTTTGTTGGACGCATCCACCACCCCTCCTGTGCGCCCCACTTGGACTTTCTCCGCCTTACCTTTCATCCTTGTCCTGTCATGACGCCTTTTTTGTTGGTTTCTGATGCCGCAAGTCACTCCCCAAGCACTAGATTTCGATGACTTCGGAGTGAGATGGGGCTCCAAAACACAGTCAAGCCCAATTTTTGTCAGCCACCAGCTGAAACATTTATTGGTCCGGTGCGTCACAGTGCATCATATTAAAAGACTCGTATGAATAAAAATAAAAAAATGCTAAAAAAAATAGTCATGGTATGTCATAAAAGATCTCATGAAAGGGTCATGGTGTGGAAAGTCAAAAGTACATTATTTTAAAAGGCCTGGTATGGTATGTTATTAAAAAAAAGGCCATCATCATTTTTTTTAAAAATAGTATGTCATTAAACATAATAAAAAGTTACAATAAAGTTGTGTCGTGAAAAAGTCCTTACAAATCATTCTTAAACAATTTAAAAATGTTAAAGTATACCCCTGAAAATGTAACACAAATGACACGTAAAATGTCTTAATGACATAGTTTGGTTTGGCTCTCAGAATGTCATAAAAAATGCCATAGTATAATATACCACTAAAAGTGTCATAAATACGACATAGTGGCATATCTAATAGGGTGGAATTGATGTCTTTTACTACTGTCTGCTGCACAAAATTTCAATAAAAAGATTAATTAAAAAAAATGATAAAATAAATACGACATAGTGTGTCATAAATGTCATAGTATAGTCTGACACTGAAAATTAAGAAAAAAGAAAAACAAACATAGTAAAGTATGCAACTGAAAATATTGTGTAGTATGCCACTCAATATATCATAAAAACGACATATTATTGGATGACATTCTATACTATGACATTTTTTCATATTTGTGGACGACATACTATACCATGATGTTTTTTCATGATTTTAGACAACATGCAATGCCATGACTTTTTTCATGAGTTTTGATGACATACTATACTATGAGGTTTTTTCATATTTTTGGATGACAGCCTATACCCTGACGTTTTTTCATGATTTTGGACGACGTGCTATACTATGAAATTTTTTCATGATGTTGGATGACATGCTATAGTATGACGGTTTTTTTCAAGATTTTGGACAACATGCTTTACCCTGACGTTTTTTTTTATGATGTTGGACTACACGCTATACTATGATGATTTTTCATGACTTTTGACAACATGCTATACCATGACGTTTTTTTATGATGTTGGACGACATACTATACTATGACATTTTTTCATGATTTTGGACAACATGCTATACTATAATGTTTTTTCATGGTGTTGGACAACATGCTATACCATGACGTTTTTTCAAGATTTTGGACGACATGGTATAGCATGACGATTTTTCATGACTTTTGACAACATGCTATACTATGATGATTTTTCATGATTTTGGACGACNTGGTATAGCATGACGATTTTTCATGACTATTGACAACATGCTATACTATGATGATTTTTCATGATTTTGGACGACATGCTATACTTTAATGATTTTTCATGAGTTTTGACGACATACTATATGATGACGTTTTTTTCATAATTTTGGATGACATGATGTTGACATGCTACCATGACGTTTTTTCATGATTTTGGACGACATGCTATAGTATGACTTTTTTTTTCATGATTTTGGACGACATGCTATAGTATGACGTTTTTTCATGACTTTTGACAACAAGCTATACTATGGCGTTTTTTTATGATGTTGGACGACATGCTATACTATGACGGTTTTTTCATGAATCTGGAAGACATGCTATACTCTGACGTTTTTTCATAATTTTGGACAACATGCTATACTATGACATTTTTTTATAATTTTGGACGACATGCTACACCATGACATTTTTTCATGATTTTGGACAACATGCTATACCATGACGATTTTGCGTGACTTTTGACAACATGCTATACCCTGAAATTTATTCATGATTTTGGACAACATGCCACACTATGGCGTTTTTTCAAGATCTTGGACAACATGCTATATCATGACATTTTTTCAAGATTTTGGATGACATACTATACCATGACATTTTTTCATGACTTTTGACAACATGCTATACCCTGACGTTTTTTCATGATTTTGGATGACATGCTATACTATGACGTTTTTTTCATGATTCTGGACGACATGCTATACTCTGACGTTTTTTCATAATTTTGGACGACATGCTATACTATGACATTTTTTCATGATTTTGGACGACATATGCTATGACGTTTTTCATAATTTTTGACGACATGTTTTACAATGACAATTTTTCATGATTTTGGACGAATGCTATACCATGACGTTTTTTCATAATTTTGGATGACATGCTATACCATGACATTTTTTCAAAATTTTGGATGACATACTATACCATGATGTTTTTTCATGATTTGAGACAACATGCTATACTATGACGTTTTTTTCATGATTTTGGACGACATACTATAC
>NW_026082409.1:0-3019 GCF_006386435.1 Epinephelus moara | reverse complement strand
TTGGACGACATGCTATACTATGACGGTTTTTTCATGAATCTGGAAGACATGCTATACTCTGACGTTTTTTCATAATTTTGGACAACATGCTATACTATGACATTTTTTTATAATTTTGGACGACATGCTACACCATGACATTTTTTCATGATTTTGGACAACATGCTATACCATGACGATTTTGCGTGACTTTTGACAACATGCTATACCCTGAAATTTATTCATGATTTTGGACAACATGCCACACTATGGCGTTTTTTCAAGATCTTGGACAACATGCTATATCATGACATTTTTTCAAGATTTTGGATGACATACTATACCATGACATTTTTTCATGACTTTTGACAACATGCTATACCCTGACGTTTTTTCATGATTTTGGATGACATGCTATACTATGACGTTTTTTTCATGATTCTGGACGACATGCTATACTCTGACGTTTTTTCATAATTTTGGACGACATGCTATACTATGACATTTTTTCATGATTTTGGACGACATATGCTATGACGTTTTTCATAATTTTTGACGACATGTTTTACAATGACAATTTTTCATGATTTTGGACGAATGCTATACCATGACGTTTTTTCATGATTTTGGATGACATGCTATACCATGACATTTTTTCAAAATTTTGGATGACATACTATACCATGATGTTTTTTCATGATTTGAGACAACATGCTATACTATGACGTTTTTTTCATGATTTTGGACGACATACTATACCGTGATGTTTTTTCATGATTTTGGACAACATACTATACTATGACATTTTTTCATGATTTTGGACGACATACTATACCATCACGTTTTTTCATGATTTTGGACGACATGCTATACTATGACGTTTTTTCATGATTTGAGACACCATGCTATACCATGACGTTTTTTCAAGAGTTTTGACTACATACTATACTATGACATTTTTTCATAACTTTGGACGACATACTATACTATGACGATTTTTCATGATTTTGGACAACATGCTATACTATTACATTTTTTCAAGATTTTGGACAACATGCTATACCATGATGATTTTTCATGAATTTTGACGACATACTATATGATGACCTTTTTTTCATAATTTTGGACGATATGCTATACTATGACGTTTTTTCATAATTTTGGACAACATGCTATACCATTACGTTTTTTCATGAGTTTTGACACATGCTGTACTATGACGTTTTTTCATAACTTTGGACGACATGCTATACTATGGCGTTTTTTCATTATTTTGGAGGACACACTGAAAAAACTTCATAGTATTGTATGTTGTCCAAATTTATGAAAAACATCATAGTATAGCATGTCTTCGAAAATGATGAAAAACGTCAAAGTATAGCATGTCGTCGAAACTTATCAAAAAACTATACAGTATACCATGTTGTCAAAAATTGGTCGTCGACCAGTGACATCACTGGCTTTGTGAAGACTTCCCCAGAGGTTAAATCCCTGGCTTGTTTCCAGACCAGTTTGTCAGACAAGTTCCAGACTAGTCTGACAAGCATGAACTGATGAAGCCTCTTGGTTAAGAGGTGAAACGTCTTCTAAGACAAAAATAAGTCCAGTTGCGTTCGATTCGATTGCGTTGAGACAACAAAGAACAGCAGGTCGTCCAGAATCATAAAAAAACGTCATAGTATAGCATGTCGTCCAAAATTATGAAAAACATCATAGTATAGTATCTTGTCGAACATCATGAAAAAACCGTCATAGTATAGCATGTCGTCCAAAATTATGAAAAACATCATAGTATAGTATCTTGTCAAACATCATGAAAAAACCGTCATATTATAGCATGTCGTCCAAAGTTATAAAAAAAGGTCATAGTGTAGCATATCGTCCAAAATCATGAAAAAACGTCATAGTATAGCATGTCGTCCAAAATCATGAAAAAACGTCACAGTATAGTGTGTCGTCCAAAATCATGAAAAAACGTCATAGTATAGCATGTCGTCCAAAATCATGAAAAAACGTGATATTATAGTATGTCGTCCAAATTCATGAAAAAACTTAACAGTATAGCATATCGTCCAAAATCACGAAAAAACGTCATAGTATAGTATCTTGTCGAAAATCATGAAAAAATGTCATAGTATAGCATGTCATCAAAAATCATGAAAAAAACGTCATAGTATAGTATGTCGTCCAAAATCATGAAAAAACGTTGTAGTACAGCATGTCGTCCAAAATCATGAAAAAAACATCATAGTATAGCATGTCATCCAAAATCATGAAAAAATGTCATAGTATAGCATGTCATCCAAAATCATGAAAAAAACGTCATAGTACAGCATGTCGTCCAAAATCATGAAAAAAACATCATAGTACAGCATGTCGTCCAAAATCATGAAAAAAACATCATAGTATAGCATGTCGTCCAAAATCATGAAAAGACGCAAATAGTATAGCATGTCGTCCAAATTTACAAAAAAATGTCATAGTATATTATGTAGTCCAAAATTATGAAAAAAACATCGTAGTATAGCATGTCGGTCACAATTATTAAAAAAAATGTCATAGTATAGCATGTCGTCCAAAATTATTAAAAGACGTCATAGTATAGCATGTCGTCCAAAATTATTAAAAGACGTCATAGTATAGCATGTCGTCCAAAATTATTAAAAGATGTCATAGTATAGCATGTCGTTCAATATCATGAAAAAACATCATAGTATAACATGTCGTCCAAAATCATGAAAAAACGTCATGGTATAGTATGTTGTCGAAAATCATAAAAAAAAATGTCATTGTATAGTATGTCGTCCAAAATCATGAAAAAACGTCATAGTATAGTATGTCGTCCAACATCATGAAAAAACGTCAAAGTGTAGCATGTCGTCCAAAATCATGAAAAAACGTCATAGTATAGGATGTCGTCCAAAATCATGAAAAAACATCATAGGGTAGTATGTCGTCCAAAATCATGAAAAAACCGTCATATTTTAGCATGTCATCCAACATCATGAAAAAAAGTCATAGTATAGTATGTCGTCCAAAA
>NW_026082408.1:0-2063 GCF_006386435.1 Epinephelus moara | reverse complement strand
CACAAGATGTGATGTGTTTGCCCGTGGTTCAGATATAGTCAATTGTGACTCTTTCTCTTAAGAATTTTTGATCCATGGAGGGTTTATATTTGTAAAAAAAATTTCAAGCTGAGAAAAGTGATTAAAAAATCTGTGATGTCAACACACTTTAAAGTCTATGAGCCAACAGTAGCATCCATGTTGCCATTACCTAGCAGCAGTGCTCTCACGACTTAGCCTCTTTAACGCCAAGCATATCGTGCAGGCTACATGGCTTCCCATGTTGTATCCGCAAGCTCACAAGTTCAGTTTGAAGGCAGCTATTTTCATTTTTAGCTCTGTTTGGGAGTTACTGCAAAAAGATTTTTCACAGAAATTATACATTTCTATTTTCCTGTAGAGCAGAAAAGGTGTCGAAAAAGACAGATTCTGGTCTTAACACAAGACCAAATACTTGTAGTTGCATTTAGTCTTTATAGAGCAGGGCTCTTTCTCCCTGCTTCTATCTTTATGCTAAGCTAAGCTAAGCTAACCAACAGCTAGCTGTAGCTTCATATTTAATGGGTTCATAGTACATGGCATCAATCTTCTGACATAACTCTTGACAAGAAAGTAAATAAGCATATTTCCCCAAGCTATTCCTTTAAGAAACTTGAAAAAGCTGTTTATTATATATTATATAATAGATATGAAAATGCTTTGTATATTATTCTCACTACAACTGCTTTAACTCGACAGCTGAAGGAACTTCTCTGTGCCTCGTTTACTCTGAACTATGCACACCACATTTCAAGCCATATAAGCTGATGCCTTAAGTACAGTGTGCTCTGTCCGTCCCGGAAGAGGCCCAGTCAGAGTATCTTCAGCCTTTCAGACGAGTCTCAGCGGAGACCGTGGACCTCACACTGTTCTCCTGTAGCGGAGTACAGCCCCGCAATGCCACCTGAAGATCTGCTAAGATGCACAGTTCAGACTACTCATGCATTTCAGAGCCGGGGCTGAATTATTGAGAGTGGATGAGTCAATCTAAACCGCGCTCGCGCTGGATGTCTCACCCCTGTGTGTTTTTTTATTTATTTTCATCTTGCCTATCAAGAAATAAATGCCTGGAATCAAAAAAGAATGAGAATTTCATTTTGCCTCTTACTTGTGTGATAGGTTAGATTCGCTTTGGCTTTTGAGTGAGATTGGCTTTGGAACAGCCAATTCCTGCAATTTGGGTTTAACTAAAGGAATTATGGGTTTATTTTAGACCTTTATTTTCTTGTCTCATTCCTTTGTTGCTATGGTAACCTTCCACATCCCCAAAATTGCCCCTTCGTCTGGCTGATGGGTGGTCCTTTTTTCTTTCTTATTTTTTCCCAAAAAGGCTGGTGCACATGCAGAGCTTTTTGTTGTGTTGTCTCTATCTCTTTCTGTCTTTCTTTTTTTTTTAATGTTTTGTTTGTTGGAGACAGAAGAAGGCTGGAGACCAGACGACAGCAAATTGATCCGGTCACAGATGGAGATGTGTGAGTCGAGCCTGAGTGGTTCAGGCCTCTGAGTGTCACGTTTCTCTCGGCCCTCCCGAAGTGTGGCTTTCCAAACAATACATTTGCACCCATGAGTCTTCCCTGTTTTCTTTTTCTCTCGACACATACTCAGTATTAAAGTCTCAGACGCAGTTCGTGACACAGAATATAAACGCCCTTATCTGAAAAACGTTGTGCAAAGCCAGTATCAAAAAGAGGAAGTGCTACCTTCTTCTCTGCCACATCCTCTCGTTTGTGCTTATCTTCCCTTTCGACCCTGTGACATGTTATTTTCTTTTAAAGCAACGGTTTGAAATTGAGTGCAGTCAGACCTTTTGTGCAGATAGACTTCACAAGAGGCTGTATTCAGATAGAGTACAGCCCTCTCCACTTCTTATATCGCTGTTTTGACAGTTTGTGGAGTTGACACCAGTTAAAGAACTCAATTCAGCCGAAGTCACCTGATTCTGTCGAGTCGTTCTCAGGAGTGCCGAAGGTAAGCTCATGCAAAAAGACTTTTTGTTTATGACCTTGTTTGAAAGTTACTGTCAACCTCAGGAAAAGGAAGCCCCA
>NW_026082407.1:0-12429 GCF_006386435.1 Epinephelus moara | reverse complement strand
AATTAATCAACTTTTGTTTTGTTTACAAAAGTCTTCAGATTGCTTCATTGTTGAGCTTTCGATCTGTAAGACCTCCATCAGTGCATACATGAAGCATTAATGGACCGGCTGGTGTTCTGCATCATAGTTCAAAACCTAAAAGTGTTAAGTGAACTATCGTATATGACAGATAACAGCTGGAAATCCCCCTCACATCTGCGTAGCTGTCACCAGTGAATGTTTAGTGTTCATGCACGAAAAAGTATTGAAAAGATTAATTCATGATCAAAGTAGTTACTAATTTATTGACAGAAAATTATTTGGCAAATTAATCCACCAACAGTTTTGGCTTTATAATATTCAAGAAAACTTCACATCAGCCATCTTAAGACCATCCTGATGATGTCATTTCAACATTTTGTTTTGCTGTCTGTATCAGTCTGCACTCGGCGTTGCCGAGAAATTAAAATCCAGTCGGGGCCAATCAGGCATCAGCACCATAGTTGACAATGTAAGCAGCCAGTCAGGGACTGAGTTGTAGTTGATGACCTAAAATGCAGGCCCCCAGCATGCAGTACAGCTCCTCAAGCAGCAAGCGCTAACTCTAACCTCAGTAGAGGATACACTTGCAGATTTTCTCAGAAGAAATGATGTTATTATCGTGCTTACGACTGGATTTTGCAGATGCTTCATTTATCAACTGGCTCTGTTGGTGATGAAGAAGATGTTCCCGGGTGTTTTCTTACCCTGATTGGCTGAAGGAGTTTGTCTATCGAGTCGAGTACTCCCACCCACTGAAAGTGTTTGGGTTGGCACTGAGCCCAGACTGATACAGGGAGCAAAACAGAATGTTGAGCTCACGTCATCAGGTTGGTCTTACCAGGCTAGGAACAACCTGGATCTCACCAATACTGTGGAGGTAGCTCTTAGCTATTGAAAAAACATATTTCTCACAGTTAAAACAATAATGGTTAGCATAACATTATACATCTTTGCATCCGTTGTATTACACATGTTTAAATTTATGGGTTTTGAGTCGATGTTTCCAACAGCAAAAACAGACTTTTAGGTTTTGAGCCACAAAGCACAATGGACAGTTTAGTCAGGATGTCAGAGAGGGGTCACTGCTCCACACTTTAAGAGGCATACATCCTGAACATTACCTAATTCCTGCTCAGGGTTACCCAAACATGCCCTCCTCCGTCACGCATTTACTTGATCTGAAAGTAGCCGCAAGATTTGTCTGTTTCTGTTTCTGCTGCTTGATATATGATAATCCTCCTCAGGTAGCGCTTTGGGGCTGATTTCTTATTTACAACTAGATTTTTTTTTTTTTTTTAACGTTAACCATAAATGTCAAGCTCTTGGAGACAGTGAGTCGGGGAGGTCTTAGCTGGACAAAAGCATGTTGTCCAGACTCAGTCTAGAGCACAGGTATATTAAATCATTATTTTTCAGACAGGAAATATCTGCCACTGGACATTTTGCCTGTAAAATGTATTTCTAAGATGAAATGATTCCTGCCTGGCACAGCTCTACTCTCATCTGAACCTGGAGTGTTTTTACACTCATCTATCCAGCGTTAGAGCTTGTTGCTAGTGAAAACCTTAAATGTTGTTCATCTTATGATTAAACCGTGTGTTTGATCATGCCCACGATGTGATTCAGAGTGATTCAAAAAGCAGAAAAACAAGTCCAGAGTCGGAGTCTTTGACCTGGCCTTATGAGGTGCCCACCACATTAGCATTTCTCTCTTGGCAGATGTTAGTGGTGGGGTGTCTGACTGTGGCCAGCCTCTCTGCAGTGGCCCTGTGCTCCAGGCTCTGGGGAAGGGGAGGGGGGCTCCTTACTCCTTACTCGCCCCCCCAAAACCCAAACCGCAAACTGCCCCATGTCTGATGCCCCCCTCTCACTCTCCTGACCTCAGAGGCAGACACCAGGCCAGCTGGACACAGCCTGAAACCCCACACAGCCACCACCAGTGGCCGCCACCCTCCTGCCCCTGACCTATCACCCAAAACATTACCATAAACTTCTGCCTGGCTGCCAAGCAACACACACAGCGGAGCTCACAGTCCGACTCTGCACTGCTCGTCCATGTAAAGATAGCTCTGTCTGAGGGGAGAAAGTGGTGCTGGTGGGTAGAGGGGTAAGCGCTCTCGGTTATGATGGCATTTTACACGCAGTATAAAACCTACTGTGGTGTTTTATGTTTTGTGGCTTGTGGTGATGCCGTGGCATTGCCTGTGGAACAGACTCCTGCCCGCTGCAACAACTACTGTGCAGTATTTGAGGCTGATGAAAAATGTGTCCGCCAGTGTGCGAACCGCTTTGAAACATGCCACAAGTCTGCGTGCTCCACGTCTGTTACATGCTCGACAAATCGTGCCGTTTCACGTTGCCCCAGCCTTGGCGAAAATTGAAGAATCAATAGAGGTCTGATTGAGAAGACCACACACACATGGTGTTACGGTAATGATGGGCTGAGTCTGTTTGTTTGCATAAGTGAAGAGCAGGCTCAAATCGTTAATGAGTGCTTTGCGTCCAGCGTGCAACCACAGCTAAGCCAGTGGGTCAACAAGGTTGGCCAGACTAACCACTGTGTGTGTGTGTGTGTGTGTGTGTGTGTGAGAAAGAAAGAGAGAGAGAGAGAGAGAGAGAGAGAGAGACTGTATATATATGTTCCTGCATGTCCTTGAAAAAAAAAAAAAAAAAAAAAAAAAGTTTACATACAGAAACTGAAGTAATATCAGAATTTTTTCAGACTTCCCTTGTTTTCCTTGCGTGTGTTAATTTGCTCTTACATCATCTATAAGCATTCGCTGTAATGTTTCTATATTTAACATCATTCTATATTTACTTGTGCTCTGACACACAGATACAGGCTTGTTTTCCCAGTGAAAAAAACACACCTATGAGACATTTCAGTGAATATTTAAACACTGAAAAAAAAATGCTTCACTTGAAATTTCCAAATCGTTATAATGCACGGTGTGAGCCAAGTGCACTTCACCGACTCAAAGCTGATCCATTTACTGTAAATGAGCTTGTCTCTGTTGGTTTCCTGACCAATTACTGTACAGTGAACTTAGGTCCTGTATTTATTTATCCATAGGTTATTTTAAATGGACTGCACTCAATGCAGAGGCCTTGTTGAGCGGTCTTGTCCTCCCAGCCTACCCTGGGACATGCTAGCAGCGCTTGGCAGACAGACACGGATGCTGAAGGCAGCCTCTGGACAGCTTTATCCTGCGTCGAGCGGGGCCACCCGCTTCGTGCTCACCAGGGCACAGTGACTGGCACGGCATTCCCCTGCCTCAGTTTTTACCTCTCAATTTTCTGCTTCTCCAAGAGAACTGGAGAACACTGTGCACTTTTAAAGCAGTGTGACCATGAAAGGATATCAAGGCCAACCAGAGAATAGGAAGTCCAGAATAATTTATAAAGCAAAGAGAAAACTCACTCCAATGAGGGGATTATTAAGTGAATTATATACATTTAACCTGAGTGGTGGCCTTCATTTCAACATGCGTTAAAGTAATACAGTTGATAGAGTGAGAAGCAAAAATTATATTTACTAATGACTGAATATGTTTTGGCTTTCTCATTTATGATTTGAGCTGAAACAATTAGTCGATTAACAGATTAGCTGAAAAAATGAACAACTGTTTAGATCATAGAATAGTAATTTTTCAAGCGAAAATGCCGAACATTTATTTGTTCTTGTCTGTCAAATGTGATGATTGGCTGCTTCTCTTCGTTCTATGTGATAGAAATACTAAATTTCTTTTGGTTTTGAACTATTGTTCAGAAAAAACAAGCAATGTGACAACAATATATTGGGCTTATAGGGACACAGTGAAGGGCATTTTGAAATGTTTTCTGTTTAAAGACCAAACGATGAAACGTTCTATAGGTGACATTCAGAGCATTAACATAGCAGCGAACCACTGTTTGCCGTAAAGACAAAGTGGAATAATGGCGTCTTAAGCAGATGGTGAAGTCACTCTGCCTCTGTACGTGTTGTAATCTGAGCTTCTCTGTGTTTTGTTGTGCGTGCAAGTGAGTCCTGTGTATGTATCCCACTGGCTAGCTCATGGCCGCTGCTTTGCACTGCAATCATACAGCAGTTATTGCTGATATTAGGACGGTGACATCACAGAAGTGTTGTCCCTACCCTCCAGTTACCACATGGTTAACACTGTTGGCTTTGTTAGCACCATTGCTGTTTTTTAGCACTCTGATTAGGGCTACTGCACTAACCACAATATTATATGTTCATGTTTTTATTTTTTTTAACATGAATGCAGGATATTTACAGTCTGCTACAAATGCCAGCAGCGTGATAAGCTGCTAAGCATTTATTTCTGTGCTGCACATTTGCCGTTTCTTTTCTGGTTGCTGAAATTCAAAAAGAAATATTTAACTTTGGGTAAAACAGTGCAGCTGCTCATCACTGTCACTTTTTACCCAGCCATCCAATCACAGTGGAGGAGGGGCAGGGCAAATACCACAAAGACCAACCGTCACATAGCTGAACAACAATGAAGGAAACCAAAACGTTTCAGCTGAATGAACGCTGCACCCCTTATTACGCCTCATTTTGCTTATTTGTGCTGTATTTAACAATGAACGAATATTTAATTTGTTTTAAAACTGTCATTATTGGCTTTTATAAATCAACAATATACATATGATATCCCAATAGTAAAGCTTATTTATGAAGCACTTAAGTCAGGATAAATGATTTAATTTCCCAAAACAACAACATGAACAACAAAAATGTTGGTAAAATTAAAGCGCCAAACTTCGGGGCTTAAAAATTAAGCCAGTGTAGAAGTGCCAAAAACTGCAGTTCATTGAATGGCCACTTGAGGCTGGCTCCAAAATAGAGTACATCCCCATAGACCTCCACATCAAAATGCCCAACTTTACAGCAGAAATAAACATGTTTACAGCCTGGTACAAAAACAGTTTTGGTCTCTATAGCTAATTTTAACATTCATTATGAAGGTATGTCAGTGAATTTCTTTTCCCACCTGTTCATATTTTATTAAGGCCCAAAGTTATGCATAATTAAGGGTTGGGCCACTTGAGTGACAGGCTGTCAGCAGGCGTAGCTGCACTCTGTGGGTTAGATCCACATCTCACACCTCCACAGCCCCAACCTGTCATCCAAATATACAAAGTGCCAAACTCAAGGCTTCAAAACGGCAGTCTACAAACCAGTGGGTGACGTGACAGTAGCTACATCCATTATTAAACACAGTCTATGGTCATATTTCATATGGTGCTGTTTATCCACCCTTAATGCCCACAAGGGAAAACTGCTTCACTGCGACAACCCTATATCTCATACTACAACTCATATGTTCTGAGTTTCACATAGAGCCCTTTTCACCAGTTTATCAAAAATATAGTTGGAATAATCAATAATGAAAATAATAGTTAGTGTTTATCCCTATTTATGATGTTTAGGATGTTAATGTGCTACAAAAGTTGGATAAATCATCTAAAACAAAACTGGGTCACTGCAGCAGCAAATGGGATATACAGAGAGAAATACAGCACAAATGTTTCTGTGACTACAGCAAAGCAAATTTCAGAAAAAGACACTTCACTGTCAGACTCACTGGTGCTAAATACAGAAGGGATATGTCATGTTTAATAAGTTATTATTAATTGGTACGGTTCAGTGTGTGGTCTCGTTTAGCAGAAGCCTCTTTGTAAAAGGAACTGTTAAATCTGCAATATTCAAAGCTGGGATTTGTTATTTTATTGAAAATACATTCCAGTTGGTTTACGAAGTTAAAACAGTCAAATGTGGTGAGCAGTGACATCATTCTTTTTTTACAGGAGGCCACATCTTTTTGTTAGTGAAGATTTCACCAAACACAGACAGACAGACAATTAAAATTACAAGAGCTCGGTCATCTAAGTGTGTTTTTTTCTGTGAGACACTATAAATTAAAGCAGCACTACAAAAGGGACCAAATACCAGAGGACGCTGTTTAAGAAGTATGTATGTCTTTTCAGGTCTGCACTAGAAATTAACAGACTCCACAAACAAGCAAACATTTTAAGGCCAAAATAGCTGCATCTGAAAATAACTGCTGTAAAATCTCTTAGGGGATTTTCGTATCAGGGACCCGGCCTGGATGCCAGTACACTTGATCCTAAAGTCCAGTTCGTTTGATTAGTGTGAACACAGTGTATCATGCGCAGTACGTGATCCGTGCCATAGTCCACTTGAAAAGGTGAACATGATTACAGTTCATGTGTACTGTGGTAGGCTATACATCAGGTTTGAAGACCAAACACACAAGTGGACTGCTGTTTAACTACTGACTATTCTACCACAAGGAGTATTTAACCGGTATTGAAACATTCGTAACCACTTATCCTGTTAGGGGCCATGGGGGAGCTGGAGCCTATCCCAGGTGACACTGGGCGAGAGGCAGGGTACACCCTGGACAGGTCGCCAGACTATCACAGGACACACAGAGACAGACAATCATTCAGACTCACATTCACACCTACAGATAATTTAGGGTCACCAATTAAACTGCATGTCTTTGGATTGTGGGAGGAAGCCAGAGTACCTGGAGAGAACCCACGCTGACACAGAGAGAACATGCACGCTCCAAGAGGGGCTCCCCCACCCTGGGTTCGAACCAGGAACCCTCTTGCTGTGAGGCGACAATGCTAATCACTGCACTGGTATTGAAACACTCTCAATTTAATACTGATGCGTAGCCCACTGCACACAGACCCAGATCAGGCTTTGCTGCCACCTTTAACCTATAGCTGGAGCTCTGGCAGGAGGTGGAGAGTGGCCCTCCTCAAGCCAGAAGCAGAGTTTCGCCTCGCTGCTTCACAGGTCCCTTGACGGTCCCTGGGGCAGCATTGTCCATCTGCAGCCCCCTTTTCTACATTGTAGCACAAGCAAAATGTCACATAAATGATGACGCAAGTGTACTTGGGTACAGAACAACATTACTAATATAAAGGCTGAGTGGCAGGGGAGTGGAGAGGGGGGCAATCATACTTGGACACAGTACGAATCAATTATATAAAAACGCCCTTAGAAACAGACACTAAACAAAAACATTAAACACTGTAACTAATCAAAATTAGACCGATGCTGAAATCAAGACAGGAAAAATAAAAATTATAATGCACAATAAACATTGAGGTATTGTCGAGCAGGCTCAGGAATGCACACAATATATAGGTCAAACATCATGTTCTGTCCATGGAGCTCAGAAATCAACACCGAGCTTGTGATTAGTTTTGGATGATAGTATTTCACCACAGTATCACATTTATGGATTGGTCCTTTAAAAGTGTTAGTAATGTTCCCGTTGAATCTTTATGAGGCTCAGTTTTTAGAGGTGTTCTGGTCTCGTGTTGACCTTTAGTTGATGAAACTGGTTCTGTAATTCTATATTTTTCAGAATGGGTTCACGCTGAGAAAAATATCCCCACCCTCTGAGCAAAACTCTAAAATAACTCTTTCTTTCTTAAATTGAAAACACGTGCTCGGCCTTGATGATGTAAAGGTTCAAAAGTGTTAATTCACTAATGAACAGTGAGTCCATTAGACATTCGATTACATACTCTGGGCAGCAGATAAATCAACACTGAGCGTAATTCAAACATGGGCCCTGGCCAGGCGGCTTGTTTTCTGTCCGACTGTGGTTTTCCAACAGTCTAAATCCATGAAGCGGATTTGCTCACAACAGCCAACATATTTCTCCAATCTGCATCCCCTTGTAAAGCAAAGGAAGGAAGGCAGAGCTCACAACTGTTGGTTTTGTGCTGCCCACGGTCTCACAACCCTGTAACATAAGGCCGGGCTTTCATTGCCTCTCTCCACTGCATGAGCAAAAGGGAATTAGCTTTTAAAAGTTTGTTTTGTAAGAGTTGTAAATAAAAGCGGCTCTGATTCAGACCTAGATCCCCTTTCTCTCAGATGGGGTATGGCTTGTGTGGGTGGCTTTGGAAATACTGAGGCATGCCGAATGTGTTTATATTACACTGTCCCTAGGGAGAGTTGAGCTTTGTGGTGCAGATGGATTACAGGGGGAAAAGAGCTGTTGTAGGCCTTTAAAGTTCAGTGTTAATGGTGGGAGTGAAGTGGCTGTGTAGGTGTGATGTGTTCATTTCACAGGTCGCTGGTATTTCTGTCCACAACGATGAAGGGTCAGGGGGATTCCCACAACACCACCAAAATTATGTTTTTGCTAAGGTTAAAGATACAGAGTTTGAAGCTTCTCTAATAACATGACTACTTGTATGTAAAAGGGGCCACGATTCTGCAGTTTTCCTCAGCTCTACAAAGCTTTTCAGTGTCTTTCAGCTTATTGTTTTGGTTTTGTGGGCTGCGACTTTACTGTTTCTAGTTCACTCTCACCGTCACACTCATCTACCTAATTTCCAGCTGCGGTAGGCTGCCATTTTCAATGAAAAAGGCGCTGTACCCTGCCTGTGCACAGCCAAATACTGCATAGACAAAATTAGCAACTAGTTGGTGAACAAAATAGAGAATGTAACAGCTGAAAAGCCAGATATATCCCTTCGAAAGAATTTGGGGAAATATGCTTTCTTGACAAGTTCGATGAGAACATTGATACCTCTCTTCTTTGTCTGAAATTGGCATCAGTCTTCTTGTCTGAGGGCAAGGGCCATCTACACCAACGATTACTATAAAGATAACGATAACCAGCATCCACACTGATGAACGATAACATTCTGTAAACAGTGGTGCCAAGCATCGGCTACACGCCCCAGCTGTGTCGGCAGCTTATTAATATTAATCATATCCTCATTTTGGTTAATAATGATAACAAAATACTTATCACTGATTCCAAGGGTGAGTCCTTCATCTTGACACCACCTTTACAAAGACTGTTTGAGCCCGTTTACACCTGGTATTAGCATGCCTTTTGGTCATGCGTCTCCAGCTGACCGCTTGTGGTCAGATTTCATCACTGCCTACATTACTCAAACTAGAAAATCCAAGGGCCCCACGCACAGTTATTACATCCACACTCTTGCTAGCTGCTTGCTGGTCACATTAGCTGTTATGTCGGTACAGTTTTAGATATAGTTGTCAGCAGAATTCATCATGTCTCCTTCCACAGCGCAGTCATGCAACACTCTCTCCAACTTGTCGTAAAACTGGCAAGTTTTAGAGTGTTAATGTGCTGTCACCAAAACAGTCACCACATCCTGCACTGATGAAGTAGTCCTCATTTGGGACACAATAGCGTTCACAATACAGAGTGTCTTGGTGGTCCTTTACACTGGTATTTAAGGCTCTATACGAGTGATTGGACCACCTAAGACATGTTCATATCAGGTTTAAAGAAGCTCTTTTTTTATGTCAAACAGGGTACTTTTTTTATACCTCAATGATGACACTTTCGTGTGCCATGTTGAATGTGATGCCCTCCAATTTGGATGGATTTTGATTAACTGTCAGTGTTTTTATCGTTCATCAAATCGCTCTGAAAGTGATCCCAGTGATATAATTCGCCACTGTTGTTGCTGTTAGAGTTGTGGGGTGGACTCCACCATCCCCTTGAGTCACAACCATTTTTAAAACAGTATATTTATTGTTACAGATATTGTTCTTGGTGTGGACCCTTAACTCTTGGCAAGAAAATGAATAAGCATATTCCCCAAAATTTGGAACTGTTCCTTTAATGAGTTGAAGGAGACCAAAACAGAGCTAAAAGACAGCCAACATTGGAATGGATGCTAATGTATCTCCTGGTCTGCTTGTTTTGTTTGCTAACATGTTCATCGTAACACTTTACAAGTGATTATATGTCACTGTTGTGTTTACACCTTACGTCAGTCAATGCAAGTTAAAAGTAGTTTCATTAAACAGAGGCCAGGAAAGGAAAGAAGCAGAAGGAGGGTTAAAACAGTAAAAGATGTTGATAGATTTATTTTAACACCTCCACAGCTGTAGATATCTGTTCCCAATCAGGACTTTTCGTGTAAGAGCACACCAGCTCTCTGCTACAGTAATGAACCACAGCGAGAGCAGCCCAGTGCTGTTTGGATGGGAGTGTGTGTGTGTGTGTGTGTGTGTGTGTGTGTGTGTGTGTGTGTGTGTGTGTGTGTGTGTGGGCGGGCATGCCTGAGGTTGCTGAGCCTCGGCCTTCTCCTCAACATTAATAAGGACTTCCTTCCTACCAGACAGAGTCAAACACCTGATCACTTACCAAGGAGGACATGCCCACGCATCCCTCAGAGCTGGCAGCCTTCAGCCACTAATAAGGATCGGCCTGTGTTCTTTAGCTGCCCATCAATCAAAATGTTCACATGCCGGACATCCATACACAAATCATGTTTTCTCTCCGTACTCCACCCCTGATGTGTGAGAGTATGTTTATGTGTAAGCTTAGAGTTAGATATCATGGGTGGCAACTATATCCAGGGAGACAGAGCAAGAAATAATCCCTCTCATACACACACCACTTCAAAAATTACAACTTTTTCTCCAATGGCAATAAAGTTTGGCTTCTTCTTAAAAATGTCGAGCCAAGATACACCAGGTGAAATGTGCATTTTCATGATGTGCATAACCTCTTATTTTTCCTCCTTAAATATCAGGTTTTTGAAATGTTTTTTTCCGTAATTGAATTAGAGTGGCTAGTCACAACTGAGAACACATCGGCAGAGGTCTCAGCCCAGATGCTGTCAAAGAATCACTTGGCCTGACTAGTTGCTGAACAGAAAATTGTCTTATTTAAATAGCTCATCTTGCGACTGTAATCAGAATAACTCCAAAATGCAATGTAATGATTAAATTATCGCATTTCCCTTGTTTAGATTAGGGTTATATGATATCTCAATTGTGTGGGCCACACATGTTGGCTGTCATGAATCTGGCTGTGTTTAGGTTAGTGTTTCATGGTTCATATTCTGTCAACATACCACACAGGAACGTAATGTTTCAGCAGTAAGAGCTGCTGTAGTCAGTTTGTGCTCAGCACTGCTGGCAGGGAACAAAATATCCTTCAAACTAAATCAAAACCTACCATCCTTCACTCCCTCAGTCAAGGAGTTTATCATTGTGAAGCTCAGCATAAATTAGTGGCTCAGATATGATTAATACACACCTTTTTAAAAAGTTCATCCAGTGTCATCTGGTGTTAATGTTCTGTACGCAACAGAATGATTATCAATAGATGAAGTACTCGCAGTCACTGTAGTTATTTTGTTCTTATGTTGCAAAACAGATGTTGTTTGACATATCCAGCATACAGATGTCCCATTTTAATGTTGACATAACTGTTGTTGGTTAGCATTGTTGCCTCACAGCAAGAGGGTTCCTGGTTCGAACCCAGGGTGGGGGAGCCCCTCTGTGCGGAGTTGGCATGTTCTCCCCTTGACAGCATGGGTTTTCCTCCCACAATCCAAAGACATGCATGCTGGGTTAATTGGTGACCTGTAGGTATGAATGTTAGTGAATGGTTGTCTGTCTCTATGTGTCAGCCCTGTGATAGTCTGGCGACCTGTCCAGGGTGTACCCCACCTCCCGCCCAACGTCAGCTGGGATAGGCTCCAGCCCCCCGTGACCCCCAACAGGATAAGCAGTTACGGAAAATGAATGAATAGCTGTTGTTGTTACACAACAGTAGGATAGCGTACATTTAGCCCCTTCAATGATGTTGATAGATTTTAAATGTAGTGAGTCCCTGGGACCTGTGGGTTGTCATTTGAGCAAGTCCCCAACAAATTGTAGTGTTAAACTTGTGTTTGACGTTATTTGGTCGTAATAATTATTGTACTCATGTACGCTGAAAAAGGATCTAATGAAATCCCAAATCTGAAAACTTTATTTACAAAACCATAGACTGTATGTATCTTTATATACACTCTATGTACAAAACATTGTACAAAGGTCACATCTACAGTGGAAAAAAGCGAGCACCAAAATTACAACCAGTATCAAGTTAATGAAATGTGATATATGATGATGATATGTGATGATTCAGGTGTCAGAGCACTGGAACAAAAACACTGGCATATCACCTACAGTATGATAACACATCCAAAACACTCTCTGTGGTTTCTCTGACATAAAATACTTGAGTTGATAGTGAGTTTACTGCTTCCCTTCTGATTTTAATTCATCAGGGATGCAGGACATGTACCTACAACATCACTGCCTCTTATTTTAAGGAAACAGTATATTTACTCAAGTACTGTGCTGAAATTCTTTGTATTTGTTGTTTGTTGATCATTTTATTTGGCACATCATACACTGCTGTGGACAATCTGTTACTAAAAGAGTTTTTGGTGCTGCTCCTGCTAAATATCCTGTATTTATTCGAAATAATCCACTGTTTGGTCCAACAGTAGTACGTTTTTTCCTCATTGACGACCATTGCCTTATATCAACAAGCAGCTGAGTGGCAAACTGGAAAT
>NW_026082406.1:0-2056 GCF_006386435.1 Epinephelus moara | reverse complement strand
ATAACTTTGAGTCTTAATAAAATTTCAATAGGTGTGTTGAATACAAATTCACCCCTTGAAAGCTACAGTTGTCATGAACGGGAAAATTAGCTGTAGAGTTCAAAACCGTTGGGTGCGTTGGGTCCATATTTCAGCCCTGGAGGTTGCAGCTTGTGTTCATTATGTTCATATTGGCATATTTACTTATTAGCACCAAACAGATGATGGTGTTAGAGGAAAAAGGAAAGGGATTTTCAAAACCAGTAGCATTCATCCTCTGGGGATCGCGAATGTCTGTACAAAATGCCATGGCAACCCATACCGTAGATGTTGATGTATTTCAGTCTGGATCAAAGTGGTGGACCAACCGACACTGCCATCCCTGAAGCCATGCCACTAGTGGGTAAAAAAAATCAGATTTAAATTTTGATAATGCAAAGCCAAAATGTTGCGACGGGGTCAGTCCAGCCGCAATACAGCTATCCGTGACTTAGGGTGCTTTCACACTTGCCATATATTTTACCAGCGCTAAAATCAACCCGCATAGTTGTCCTTCCATTGTGACATTAGAAAGTGTCGCATTTACGTTTTTTTACTTCCTGGATTTTTCAGGCATAGTTAAATTCTGACCAATCAAAGCAGCTTTCTCGCACAAGGTGTTTGATCTGGTCTGTGTGTAAATGCTGCCGTGAGAACACAAACAAACTCTAAGCAATTATGCACCTTTGTAACAAAATTAGTCCTTGATTGGACCAAAGCAAGACAACTCTAGGAGTACCCTTAAAGCGATTGTCAGTCAGGGGTATAAATTTGGGGGGCCAATGGCCTCTTTCCTACTTCCTACCCCCCTGTTTCAGGTCCTCTTGCTTAGACCACACCCATCTTCAAACTTGGCTTTCATTTTGATCTCAACTACACACCTGTAAAATTTACAGACTGCATCTTGCATGGCTGCGACAATATTGTGCAGTGGTAGTTCCAGCTAGTGTTAGGTGTCACCAGAACCACATTTTGCCATGACGAACACAGACATGCAGACTCACGGCGTAAAAAAAACCAATGCCAGCCATTGCAATATTGTCACAGCTGGTAGAAATCTCTCTTTTTATTTGTAGTTTGGGTGAATTGGCCCTTTAAGAATATGCAGGCTCAACTGACCTTCCTGTGTCTCCAACGAGCAGCTGTTGTTGTATTAAAGCCATTAGTGAATCTGCCCGAAGTATGCTGGAGAAATGAAATAGGAAAAGGAAATAGGAAGTCAAAAATAGCCGCAAACCAAAAGCTGTGAAAAAATACAGCCAAAATAATCATCTTTGTTTTGTTCTGCTGTACTTAAAAGTTCTTATATTCAGGAAGAGAAGAGTTTTATAAAATTCATAAACTGACAGATCTTACAGCAACACTGATGGTGCAGCTCACATTGTGTTTAACACTCAGACGGACACATAGAACTGCTTGTGTCACTCAGTCATGCCTCAAGGTTGAACAGCTTATCAAGTTGTCATCTTTCTATTGGCCTGCTGACATTTTCCTCTTATCTTTCTACCCACTCCCCTCTCCTCTCCTCACTTCACCTCTGCACCAGGTCTGCTGGAGGATGAGCGTCTAGCCAGTGCCCATCAGGCTGAAGCCTTCACACGGCAGATCCAGAATCTACAAGGTACTAACGTCGTAAAACACTCAGAAATGTTTGTTCTGTTCTGTTCTCTGATAAACTTGCACAATGACTATTCCATTTGGTCAATCAACGACGGAAACAGGAAAAATAAATCAAAAATCAGATACTTCATTTTACATTTCTTATGTTTGTCAACAGTCGATGCCAATATTCGTCTGTAAGCTGCCGGTGAAAAACAATTTGTTAGCATAAATCGACAGGACCTACATCTCGTATGTCACTGTATGGATTTCTATTGTCCCAAGCTCTCGGGTGCTTCACAAGTACGTTGGGATGTGATTGACTACAACACGTCAAATGCTTGCAATGATTCAGCTGATTGATCTGGGGGCTTTGTCTTTTTGTGCGACTATTTTTTAAAATAACATCTTATGTAAAGAAATCATTCACATAGAAACA
>NW_026082405.1:0-31112 GCF_006386435.1 Epinephelus moara | reverse complement strand
TGACAGTTGGTACAAAGTGTCACTGTGATCGAGCATGACAAGGTTTCCATCCATTAAAGGAATTCTTGGGTCAACTGTGTTTGTTTTTCTCTTGTAATCACTGTCACACCGAACTGTGAAAAGACATTTTCATTCAATATTTTCCATGATAAGTAAGTATTTCATGCCTTATGCCATTAGATAGCATAAGTGGGGAGATGATAGGACACAAGGAACAGATACCTCAATGGAAAAATTACATCAGACTATATTGGTGGATGAAGTAATTACATCTTTTACATAAGTAAAAGTAGCAATACTCTGTTACAAGTAAAAGTCCTTCATTCAAATTTATACTTAAGTAAAAGTACTACTTAATATCATCGACATATACTTAAAAACATAAAGTGATATGCAGAATGGCCCATTTCAGAATAATGTGTATTATTGAATGATTATTATTGAGGCCCTTTAATATTGCAGCTGGTAAAGTTGAGGTTATAATAAATATCTACTGCCAGGTAGCTTGTGAATTTTACTGAGGGATGAATCAGGTTTTATCTTAATCTATAATAATACCTTATATTTTATTTGTTGAATGTACATTGAACAAAAATTTAACAAAAAGTCAGTAGTAGAAAATGGAGATACTCAAATTAAACACTTTGATTTCTGCTCCCATTTTTCACAGGTTGAAGTTAAAAGTCTGCACTCAGTAGATATATTTGTCAGTTTTTTTGTTGTAAGTTTGTTAAAATGAAGCTCAGCGTAAGCTCAGCCAGGAGGACTTTTTTAATGCTATATCCATTCACAGTTCTCTCTCTATCCCACTCCCATCACTTCCTCCAATCAGCTGATTATGGGTGTTCCCTCTCCTGGTTAGCCAATCAAACTTTGCCACGATCTCCTTCAGCCATTCATGTTGTTTCAAACTTTAAATTTGTTCTCCTCTCTGCTCCTGTCAGCTGTCATTTTAAGCAGAATTGTTGCTCCTGCCTCCACCCCATTAACCTCCAGTTACCTTATCCAGAGCCCAGGATGAGCTCATCAAAAGCCCACTCCTCTTCGCGTCCAGATCATCAGCTCCATCACCACCACCACCAGCGTCTAGGCTCCATAGGGGAGGAAATCCCTAATCTACTATGTCTTTACCACCCTCCTGGAATAGATGACATCACAAACCACATGATCACTACCCACATGAGCTTTGGGATGGTTACAATAAAATACCACTCTAAAATGTGCAGTTTTATCTTGAAAAGGACACTTACTAGGATTTCACATGACTTGCACTACAGAAAGGCATTTGTGGTCACAGATGCACAAAAGAATCAGTATCTAGAGTGAGCACTATTTGCCTCATGCAGTGTGACACATCTCCTCCACATAGAGTTGATCAGGGGGTTGACTGTAGCCTGCAGAATGTTGGCCCACTTCTCTTCAGTGGCTGTGTGAAGCAGGGAGGAATTGAGCAAATAATTTGTTGCATCAGCTGTTTGAATGGCTGGTCTCATACGATCTTGTCAGTGAAGATGCCAGCTGGATGTGGAGGTCCTGAGCTAGTGTGGTTACATGCGATCTGTGGTTATGTGGCATGCCAATGACACGCTCCCTCAAAACCTAGCACTCTGTGGCGTTGTGTTGTGAAATCACACTGCACATTTTAGAGCGGCCTTTTATTGTGACCATCCCAAGGCACACCTGTGTAGTAATGATGCTGCTCAATCCGCATTTTGATATGTTACAAACTACTGGCCATATTTTCATGAAACTTGGTGGAATGTAGCACGGGCCAACGAAGGACGCATCAAGTTTTGGAGCGGATCAGAATCACGTAGCAAATACCCAAGTTATTTTTACTCTTTCATTAACATTGCAAGAGAGTATGAGGCCTTTGCAGAGTGAATATCATAAATCTTAAATCCAGGAGATGGTATTAAAGTTCACTGATGTCAAAACAGCCAATTGTAGAGATACGATGACTCATACCACAATCCACATTCACAGGTGCCAGTAAACCTCCGGGATCGCCTACACATGTAGCTGCTCAAACTTTATACAGAAAGCAGTCATCGTTAGCGGTACAATTATAGCAACACTTTTTTCTCAATTTAAGATGTGGCTATGGAAACTTAAATACACACATATCATACAACTAATTATACTCTTTCTAACATCCAGATATGAATGCTCTGCCATAGACTCTGCCAGAGATATTAACTTCAGTTTGACTCAAGTAAAGATTTCTTTGCTGGGGTATCCACTGGATCAGTTGGCAGAGCAGGTGCCACATGTACACAGGTAATGTCCTTTGGGTTGGGTCCATGGGTTTCAGCCCATGGCCCTTTGCTGCATGTTGTCCCCTCTTTCTCCCTTTTTCACGTCTCTGACTGTCCTGTCATTAAAGACCCCCCAAAAAATCTTTAAAGATTTCTGGTTTTCAGGTTTTAACAAATGTATGTTGAGTATTTGAAGTTTTTCCAATTCAAAGATCAGTGTTCTTGATCTCCAGACCAGTCTCAATACCACTTTTTTATGGTCTCAGTCTTGACTGCATTTTTACTTGGTCTCGTCTCACTTTCAGACAAGGAGGACTCTTGACTTTATTTCAAGATTGGTCAAAACCACAATTGAGAGGATATCACTAAATTGCTCGTTGAATAAAGATGAAGTTGATTTCAGTTCCTTCATGTTTGTATTTGTTTACTCGTAGAAAACAAAGGAAAATTCCCATTGCATAAAATTCACCTTGATTATTTTATCAATGTGGATCCTTCAGATCAATTTAAGTATCTATGGTTTGCATGTTTCATCTTTTATCAAACGAGTGTCATGCAATGTGGGACTCACACTGGTCTGGTCTCAACCCTTCCAAGTCTTGGTCTTGTTTCGGTCTGAACACACCTTGGTCATGACTTGGTCTCAGCTTACGTGGTCTTGACTAAAACACTGAAAGAGGAACATACACAGCGAAGATGATGAGGCTTTAGCTAGGCACAGTCATATTTTGACATATTTCTAATAGTTTTAAAATATATCCAGACACATGGTGGTTGGGCTTAGAGATGTGCATAACATAGAAGACATGACTACTGGCCTTGGTGAAGATCTGCGCTCCCTGAGTTCCCTCTGAATTGTAGTAGTAGAAGTCTATAGTAGCAGAAAATGGAGAAACTTGAGTATAAGTACATCCAAATTGCACATTGATGGAGTGAATATACTCTCCAGTCCTGTCACACTATTACATTATAATGAATCTTCATTAAAATAGCTCATCTAGTGACGTTGAATTGAGTCGAATATCTAGCAGATTACAATCCTGGCTATTTTGAATGTTGGCGCTGAGCAACATCACACAGTTCTCAGTTCATAATCCGGCTTAAAGTCTGAAACTTCACCAGCATTTTATCAGCTTCACCTCACATGCCACGCTCTGCTCTTGAAAAGAAATCAACAGCTCGGACGAGCATCGTTCACCATATGTTGTTTTATTGCACTGAATTCAGTAGCTAAAATAAAATATGCCTAACATACATAGGTGGTGGAATCCTCAGATTTGTTGGTTAAAAGGCAGCAAAATGAGAAATAAATATATAAATAGATGAGTGACTGATACCTCCTCTCCTACACACACCTTTAAGTTGACTGCACTCAAAGTAACCTTACACTCAACCCGAGCGGATGCCTCTGGCAGGTGGTGTGGTGGCGCGGGGTTGGAGGAGAATAGTAATGAGGGATTGATCGAGCCCACTGGCAGTGACTGGCTAGTGACTGATAGTATCTCTCTTTCCTCGGGTGGGTCAGAGTCACAGCAAACCTCGTGTTCAGTAACCAGGCAGCTAAAGCCACTGGACAGGATCCTCCGATGGTTCGACCTGCTGACCTGCTCACAGTTCCTCGCCGGCCGCAGGTCCGCAGAGAGAGAGAAGTATCATCTAAACACATGAACTTATTAACAAGTAGAAGGATTTCAGAGTCTGGTTGTAAAAAAGCAGTCAGTGACACACGTCTTATTGATTCAGCATAGCATCACAAAGCAGCAATTGTTCAACAACAGATGTCAAATCTTACAATCAAATAATGTGAAATGAAAGAGGTAAAGTATGCAGCAATATGACCCATCGGGGTTTCTTGTTAACCACGTGTCCAAGTAACTGCTTGTAGCCCTTTGACTGGTGCAAGAAACATTCAGATCAGTCTTAGTGCATTGCTGGTTTCAGGATGTTTGATTATCCACGATTGCTTTTTTCCTATGTAATTCCCCTGTTTTTAAAGGAGCAGTGTGTAGGATTTAGTGGCATCTAGTGGTGAGGATCGCACATTGCAACCAGCTGAAACTTGCCGGTGATTTCATACATTTTTATGACATTTTATCTCGTTTTCATGAGTTTATTTAAGTAGTTTAAAGCAGTGGTTCCCAACTGGTCCAGCCATGGGGCTCAGATTTCTCCTTAGCCATTAGTTCAAGGTCCACACAGTTCAATACATTCAGCGACATTCTTACATTTGTTCATGTTGTCGAGCTAGTTTGCTGTCTCTGTCAAGTAGCTGTCCGTTAGTCACTCACTCTACAACAGAAAACGACACTTCAAAATAAAAGCTATGCGCCAAAAATCACTGTAGCTCAAAATAAAGTGTGTTTTTTTACAAACTTGACACGTTTGCAAGTCACCTGTGGTCCATTCAGACTGGATCCACGACCCACTTTTGGACCACGACCCACCAGTTGGGAACCACTGGTTTAAAGTAGCAGCAATGGACTGAAGTTGTTTTGCAGCTATACCAATGCTTGCCATGCTAGTAGAAGCAGTAATGTTGGGCATGAAATATGTGGCTACGCTGGCAGTCTGTTGAACGGCCTTTTGGTTGTCTTGATGCTTTGTTCCTTTAGCACGGCTGACCAGAGCTGCTGCCGCCATGTTACCAATGTAAAATGTTTGGGTGCAAAGCCTACGTTCAGCACGGTGAGGGAGGGCATCTCTATATTTGTCGTAAGCCATTGTTAAACATGCACTTCAGAGGCATTTGCAGATAAGCAAACTGCTAGCGCTTGCTAACTTTACTTGCTCATTAGACATTCCCGCTGCCAATTAGCTGCACACGCCAATATGTAGCAATTGATACAAGTGACATTTCAACAGTCATGCAGCGCAGGTCTAGATTTTAAATTAGTAATATAAGGAATGTATTAAGCATGATGCTAGACATGTTTTGGGATTTCAAGTACATACTTTAACAACAGCCAACCCATTTCTATGCCTGGAAAACAGCTTTTCTAATTTCATAACTTTTCCAGGAATTTCATGACTGTGGGAACCCAGTTTAAACCGGTAAAAACACTGAATTAAGCAGTTTCATGTTACTAATCAGTGTTTCTCCGATGTTGTTTGGCTCGTCACATGCAGGCCGCTTACCCAGCAGCTGCTAATGTGAGCTTACCTTTTTTCTCTGACAACTTAAGATCCGAATATTAAGGAGGTTTTTACTGGAAGCCGAATTATCCGCAGAGGTCTCTTCTTGTCCAAAACAAATGGACCAAGTAATTTAAACCGGTAAAAACACTGAATAAAGCAGTTACACATTTAAACAGTGTTTTTCTGGTGCTCTGGTCGCAGAGGGGCTGCTAACTATGGTGGCCCATGTGAAAATGTGAAAACCCTATGTAGATATAAACGGCTCATTCTAACAAAAACACAATCATTTGTATTTTCAGGTGATTATACACCAAAGAAAACATACTTATCATATTAAATTTCTGCCAATATATCCCCCTAAATCCCACACACTGGACCTTTAATCTGTTCTAACTAAAAACAGAATCTCACTCACTCACTCGAGTGCTTCGATTCACAGTACCTTTGTATACCCATAAAAAAAACACAGATTATTGCATACTGTGCTGATGGCACACAAACAAATGTTCTGCACCGTAGTTATTGTCAAACGAGTTGGCATCAGTGGCGCGCCTCGCCACGCGCCGCAGCAGTTGTGAAAATGTGTCTCTGAAACTGGTTCCACTCTCCAGTGCTCTACAGAAAACCATCATCGCCCTCGAGTTCAACACATTCAGAAATTAATCCCACTCAGACAGACAAACATCACATTACATTCATTACTTCAGGTTTTTTTTCTTGAGCATGATCTGATTTGTGTGACCCATTTGGGTGTGCAATATTGCTGAAACGCTATCTTGGAAGACATGCCGTCATCAAACCATTAGGTGATCTCTGAAACGAGCAAAGTGCACAGTCTGTCTCTCCTCGAATCTCTTAAGGGGGTAAACCTTGCATTCACACGACACACTCGGTGATGGGAAAGGACATAAAAAAGGACAATAATTTTTGGTTTCAATCATAACTGGATACAGTTGTGGACAAATTTCCAACTAAACGGATGCAGCTAAAAGTTTACACAAAATTGCCTGGACAAAACAAAATACTTATAACAAATCACAGAGTGTGGTTATAATACAATACATAGAACAATTCATATTTTCATGAGGTGCTATATATACCCATCAATAGGTTTTGGATTTTATTACTATATTCAAAGATGCAATATCCTGTAGAAAAAAGTATCCATCATTGTCCATTATTATCCCCGATCCATTCAATCTGATTAAAAAGTGAAACCACCGATCTGATTGGAGTAACACACCCTCCTGCTGTAAAATCTGACAAAGTAGTGGTTAAAACAATGCCAAGGAAGGAGGCGACCTCCCGTTTGTTCAGGCATTAAAGGAGGGTGTGTCTGAACCTCACAAGTTGGATGGAAGTTTGGACTGTTTGTGTTCGGTCTCTATCATCTTAGCGGGGGATCTAACGAGGGGAGATTGAACGCCAACGGACTGGTTCTGAGGTTCGGGACCTGAATGTGTCCGACTGACGGAAGCAACTTGACCCGGGATTGGGCTGTAGGGTTTACTGACAGCCATGGGAGAGGAGAAGGGGCTGGATACCCCCGCTGCCCCCTCTGAGGGGCCGCTCATGGCCAAAGGCCTTTCCTGGTGTATAGAGCTGTGAGAGCCTGAGATAGTCTTTATTTCCTGGGTAAAGAGATCCACCGAAGACTCGGCCCTCTCTTTGAGGGTACAGGCCACCCTGGTAGGGCATGAGGTCTGAGGGGTTAGAGGGCTGCGAGAGCCAAGGGTGCTGGGGAGCTCACTGTGGCAAACTGTCCTTCCCCTCACAGGGCTCTGTATGCTGGGACTGTGGACTGGAGGCGTGTAGCAGGGCGAGGCCTCGGCGGAGCCATACTGAGCCAGGGAGGCGAGGGCCGAGTGCTCGGGGAGAACCTGGGGGAGGAAAACAGACTGGAGACCTGCGAGGCTTTGCTGCGCCAGAGAGGCTGTGGCCCCGCCGAGGCCTCCGACTGCAGACCCTGGCTGAATAAATCCACTGGAGGACTGAGTGCTGGTGAGGAAGGGAAAATGTGGGAGGTTCAGACCACTGGATGTCCTGCCTACTCTGTCATGACCGAACCCCATCTGCTGCACAGTGGCGTGAGAGGACTGCTGCAGCTGGCTTAGTATGGGGCCGACTGAGCTGGAGATCAGAGGGCTTATGGCGGAGGCAGAGGGGGCTGGGAATCTCCCGGCTAGCCTCCCTGGCACCCCCTGCTGGAGTAAACCTATCGGGTGTGGCGGGGTGGTCATAGCACCATGGAAGGGCTGAGGGTGGAGCTGAGCAGAGCAGGTGTAGGAGACTGTGGCCTGGCTGATGGGGAAGACCGAGGCCATGGCGGAGTGTGGAGGGTGGTGCGGGAGCTGGTGTGAGGGCAAAGGGGTCAGAGGCTGCAGGCTGCTGGTGAAGACGGGCTGGGTCGTCAGGGTGGGCGACACAGATCCACCGGCGAAATGCTGTGCCCTAAGGGACGCCGGTGTGGAAGTCTCAATCCCAGATCTGACTCTAATGGAGCTGGTAGGAGAAGCGGGTCCTGAGCCACAGCTGCTGGATGTGTTCGCTCCCACATGGACTTTCTTTGGATGGCTGATTGGGTCCTTCAGGAGGCCAGGTGTCAGAGGATGGTGGAAGAGGATGGGAGGCAGCTGGGAGTGGTGGGCTAAGGCCAGAGCCAGAGGGGTGGTGGCAGCAGCTGCCTGGAGCGGAGCCTGAACCAGTGGGGCCCAGATGACTGGGGTGGGTGATGGGGGTGCGGGGGGAGGCTGTGGGCTGGTCTGGATCAGCTGCGTACACTGGGCCATGTCCCGATCATGCTGCACTATTCTTTGGATGATCTCAGTCTCTTGGAAGTTTAGTGTGCCAGAACTTTGGTGATGCTGGACTTTATTCTGAAGAACAGAGTTCCTCTTACCTGTTGAGAAAATGCAAATAAAGCCATTTTCTTTTTTACTCATCTATAAAGCAGCAACCAGTTAACATGTTTTGTGAGGTGTTATGCTACAGCACAATGTGGCTGAAACTGAAGACAGAAAGGAATCTAAAACAGAGTAAAAGTTCTTTATTCTACGCACACAGCTCAGACAACTTCTCCTCTAGATGAAAGCAAAAAGCGTTTATTAATTCACCGTCCCTCGTAAAGAATGAACTTGATAAAAACACTTGAAAAATGGTGCTGTTTGTCTGTGAACTCCCAAAGTCAACAACAAGCTGGAAAACTATGCAGCTCCTTGGGATCGGACAATTTACGATTTCATAGTGGAGTGGCGAAAAAAAATCACAATAAGTTGATACAAAATGTTGATACAAAATGTTCGTAAGTATGGGTCAAAGTTTCTCCCATCAGGTCTGTTCTAAAGATTGCAATTTTTGTGCGGGAAGTGGCGTACGCTTCTTTCAGGCCTCGTTTTGTGCGTACGCAATGTTTATAAATGAGACCCCCGGTGACCAGTCATTGCTCTCCATTCCACGGAGCCAGTTAAAAACAAAATTAGGTCTTCCCCCTTCAGTGATACATTTAAAACCATTTTAAGAAGTCCTCCAAACCCTTGCAGATAGCAAAATAGAGACACAACATGTGTGAGTTAAAATGTGGACTTTTCATATTTATAGTTGTGTCTAATTAGGTTAATATTTTATTGATTTTTTTTGAGTGTTAGACGAATTGTTTGGTAACGTATTCATAGCAGATTCCTGTCTGAAGAAGATTCTAAATGAATATGGATGCATTAATGTGAGAATGACAGTGACCTGATTTACGTCATTGATCATATTTAATCCACTGTGTAACGTCAGTGAGCATTTTATTTTTGTGTATTGAAAAGAAATAATCAATTCAATTCAATCAATTCATCCTGGACTGCTATTAATAGATTGTTGGAGTAGCTTTCTTGGATCCTGTGTTTAAATGTGCGCCTCAAATCATGTGTTCTGTCACCAGATGCCTCCACAATCACTGTAGTTTCTCAGTGTACCATCAATGAAACGTAAAAAAAATATAATAGATCAGCATTAAATGTAACATAGGGAGAATAAATACAAGCAAGATATCGACACATAAATAATAAATAATATTTCACTGTGAAAGATGAAACTGGCTCCTACATGCAGGTGTTATCTTTTGGTAAAATACTCACCGATGCGGTCCAGGCGGTCGAGAGCCACGGTCTCAAAGGCCCTCCTCATCATGGGATACTCCTCCAGCACCTCATTGAAGTTGTCCACCGACAGAGAGTACAGCCGACAGTAGTTATCTGCTCGCACACTCGCTGTCCTCCTGCCTCGGGTCAGCAGGCAGATCTCTGCAGAGAGGACAGGGGAGGAAATAAAGGTTAATTATTTGTGTCAGTTATATTAAAACACGTCCTGCTGAGTGCAAATCAGATTAACATCAAGGATAAAAACAGGTAATTAATATGAAGTGCCATAGGATGGTTTCCCACTTATGTGATACATTACAGCCACATTTATATCTTTTTAGATCCATTCACAAAAGGGGAGGCAAAAATAGTATTATCAGTGTGAGACGATAAAACACGAAAAGAGCGATGCCTCTGAATCCCACAGATGGAGCACTTACTGCAATTTCTGCAGCTTACAGTTTGTCCTGACCTCATCTGTCGTGCCAGATCAGAAAAATAAAATAATGCGCCATTAAAAAAAAAAAAAAGTAGACATATTTTCAGGACAGACATATTGAGGATATAGACACAAACACACACAGAGACTCACACGCTCTCCCTCTCTCTTTTAAACACACATTTCCTGTCCTCATTTACCACATTCACATCTGTGTGTGTTCAGCTGAGTAGCTTTAAGCCAAAACATATCATGTTTAGTAATCACCACATCGTTCTTGTATCAGAAAAGTATGGTTAAACATTAGAGTATTGCTTTGGATGTCAGATCACACTGCCTTCATTTGCAAATGCAAGTAAATTATATATTTATATTTCCTCGCTGACATTTGACGATGACATTTCATATTTCTGCACAGCTGGATACTGACAATGAGACGACGCAACAAGGGTGACAACAAATTGAAAGTTCTGCATTTCAGCTTTTAAATATGGCGTTAACAAAAGAGGGAAAACCCCCACAGATGGAATCAAAGATCACAAAGCTTTTGCTCCTCTTAGTCCCGAGCCCTTTTAAGGAGATGATGTCGACAATTTTTCCCAGCTGTAATAGTCAGGGAAGTTAATCTGCTGAGTGCCAGAGCAAAATAAATCAAAACAAATCATGCCATCAGCACTCCTTCACATACATTCAAACTGACCCAGTGCCAGTGATATTAGCATGCGGGTCACACAGCAGCTCGTGTGCAGACACTACCTCCAAAATAAGAGCCGTCAGACAGCTTGGTGTCATTGCTGTTCTTGGTGATGACACTGACGACGCCGTGCTGGATGAAGTACATCTTCTTGCCGATGGTTCCCTCTCTGATGATGTAGTCGCCCGGCTGGAAGACCTCGAAGCGCAGCTTGGTCAGCATGGAGGTGACAAAGTTGGGATCAGCGTTGGCGAAGAGCGGCATGGAGGCCACCAGTTTGCGACAGTTAAAGTTGATGATCTCCTGCACAAGACACACACGCACACACACACACACACACACACACACACACACACACAGAAAAAAAGTGTTTCAGATTTCAGCCTTCGCAGCATCAGTGTCACTACATGTGTACATTTCAATCATTATAAAAGCAGGGCGGTTAACGGCTTAGTGCTCCGTTAATGAGGTTCCCTGTCCTCATAAAGTCTCCCGCCATTACTAATCAGATTACACCACTATTAACATTATCGTGCAAAGTAAGGGAGGCATATTAGATTGCATAAATAATTAACTGTGAACCATTTAGGACAAGGATGCTCACGTCATTAAATCTGAGAACCGTATAAAATAAAATACATTAAAGCATTTCTGTAAACACTTTAACCCTCTTATTCAGTATGTGTCAGCAGTATATAAACAGTCAATAAATGGTTTTTAGAGCGTAGTTTTAAGCAGATATGATGACATTTTGAAATGACTATGAATAATAACAACAATGATTATCTGTTTATACACCAGCCTCCACTAATGGGCACCAACAGGAGTTAAAGTTGTTGACAAACACATTAGTAAACACTTATATCTGCTGATATCTGCATTATAGTTTCTCATAAACCATTTATTTATGTTTATATACTGCTAATAAATGCTATATAGGAGGAATTAAAGTAAAATGCTGCCAATATTGTGATAGATGTTGAACATTATGATGACTCAGCAGTATTATTATCAGGACAACAATAACAACATGACTTGTGACCTCTCGCAGTGGCTCATTCAGCTCCTCCAGGATGCTCTCCTCATCAAACATCTTGCCCTGGTAACGGTGTTCATAGTAGTCGTGGATCCTCTGGCGCATGTCGGCGGGGAGCTTGTGGAAGGACATGTACTGCTCCACCTGCTTATACTGTAACAACAACACCAGTAACAATTATAAACTCATTTCACAACAAACAAACACCACAGAAATACGTGTAACTGTAATGTAACTGCGAGAGAAAATGCAAAGTCATGTCAAAACGAATATATTAAAGTGATTGATGCGTTGGCTCAGAGGTGGACTATAATGTGTCTCATTATGTTAACAGTCAACTGTCAGGCCATCTGTGAAACCTGCCCACAGAGCAGCGTTGTGCCTCTGTCCCATCTGACAAATACAGTCGCGCTCTGCAGGCTGCAGCTAATAACATTAACTACTGTGTCCTTCAGCCGTGTACTCTAGCAGCAGAGCACCGTGGATGGTGCGTGCACCAACTCTACTGTATGTGCGTTACGTCCTGCTGTAAGGCTCTGTTTTGCTTTTATTAACTAGCTTTTTACACCTCACCAGTGTCTCTACTTTTTTCTGTGTTAATAATCCACAACACATCTTGTCTTTATGCTGCTCTCTCCCGTCTGATCTATTAATATTCTCCCTCTGTGGGGCATTTTCTCACTTATGTGCCTTAAGATTTATGACAGGAGGGTAAAGTCTTCACATAAACACTTTGTCAAAATGTCAAACAGCATCATCAGCATTTAAACTATATTCTGATCAGTCGTGGAATAAGATCAGATTCTTTATTTAAAGGAGCAGTGTGTAGGATTTAGTCGCATCTAGCTGTGAGGACTGCAGATTGCAACCAGCTGAAATTCAGGTAGAGTTCCTTCAGTGTTCACTGTTCGGGAGTTTTTTACCAGGAGCCGAATTATCCGCAGAGGTCTCTTCCTCTCAAAAGCAAACAAACTAGGCGATTAAAACCGGTATAAATACTGAATAAAGAAGTTTTACGTCATAAATCTGTGTTTCTGCAACAGACGCTAACCCGGCATCAGCTGATGTTTGCTCACCATTTTTCTCTGACAACTTAAAATCCAGTCACACAAGAGGTTTTTACCAGGAGCCAAATTATCTGCAGAGTTCTCCTGCTCTCCAGAACAACCGGACCAGATGATTTAAACCACTAAAATCACTGAATGAAGCAGTTTCACCTTCAAAAAAATGGTGTTGTTCCAAAGCTTTCATCGTGGAGGCACTGTTAACTATGGTAACTGACGTCAAAATATAAAAAAGGGGATGGCTCTTTCTAGAGACAGTGTTTGGTTTGTCATTCTGGGCTACTGTTGAAATATGGCAGTGCAACATGGCGATCTCTGTGGACGAGGACCCGCTCACTATGTAGATATAAACGGCTCATTCTACGGTCACAAAAACACAATGATTCTTATTTTTAGGTATTATACACTAAAGAAAACATACTTATAATTTTATGTTTATTTGTGCCAATATATCCCCCTAAATCCTACACACTGGACCTTTGACTAAAAGCAGCAACACGACAATGGACAAAAAATAAAAAATAGCACAAAATAAATTAATAAATAGATAAAAGTTACAAAGTTACTTAGAAGTTGAACTCCTACACTGAAAATCTTACTCACAATAGTAAAAGTGCATTAGTATCATCAGGTAATTGTGCTTAAATTATTAAATCTAAAGTACTCATTATGCAGAAAAACAGCTCTTATAAGTGTCATTTTATTATATATTATATTACTGAATTATCAATACTGACTGTTTATATTAATGCATCAGATTATATAGACTGATCTAATGTTTTGTATAGGACTGCACGATTAAATAAATATTAAAATATTGTTGAAAAAACAAGTAGGCCACGTGCAATAACCAAATTTAAGGAGCGGTCATTATAAATTAATCACTGTGGTGTTACAGAGATGCCCTGGCATATAAATCATAGTCCAGACATAAGAGAACATGCTTGTTTTGTGTAGACCTGAGCAAAAATCACATTATTGTCATTTTCAAATGCTTTTTCTCTGTGAAAATGAAATGCAAAGCTTACCATTTCTACCTAAATCACAACTCATACGGCAATCGTGATACCTGTCAAAATAATCGCACTGGTATGTTTTTTGCATATTTTGTCGCCCTAGTTTTGCTGATAAAATTGTAACCTCAAAAGTAACTTAAAATCTTAAATAGATGTAGTTGAGTAGAAGTATAAAGTAGCATAAAATGAAAATACTACTTGGGTACAGTATTTGTGTAAATGCTCTTCCATCACTGATTTCTAAAACTAAAGAAAGTAGCTTTGCTGAGAGAAGTCAGCCCTGCAAACAACAAACGCCCACCTTTTCTTGGTACTGCCTCCTGGAGGAGTCCAGAGACTGAATGAGTGCAGTCGCATGCCCCACAAACATAGCAAAGCAGGTAGCACCCACAATCATGCTGAGGATGGTGAGCCACACGTCAGCCATGCCGATGGGGGGGTACAGGCCGTACCCGATGCACAGCATGTGACTCATGGCCTTGAACAGGGCGTAGGAGTACTGCTGACCCCATGTGTCGTTCTATAAGAGACGAAGAGGAGGAAAGAGAAAGTTTATCACTGCTACATTAATGCTGCAGCACATCTTCGAGAACGATTCACAGTTTCAGATCAAGACTGCAGGTGATGACGTCGTTATTTTCCAGGTTTGTTGGCACTGAAGCGCCCACCTGAGGGCCTCGGTCTGTCAGAAAACATCATCTTATAACACGTGGGCTGACTTTTCCCCTGACATTCCTGTCCTGGTTTATGTTTGGGTGTAAGTCTATTTCAGTTACCACTTACTACTATCAATATACTCTGTATCAGTAATTAATAAAGCTTGGCTATGTAAGTACTTCAATATAATTAGGGTTGCAATTAATGATTATATTAATTATCCATTAATCTGCTGATTATTTTCTCAATTAATCAACTGAATTGTTAGGGCTATAAAATGTCAGTTTACTATCATATACGACAAATAAACTATTGAAATCCTCACATCTGAGAGGCTGAAACCAGTGAATGTTTGGTATTTTTGCCTAAAAAAACCCAAACTAACATTATCATTTACTTGTTAAAATCACTGCATGACTATTTTGTGGTTTTATGGCTCCAAAAACTGGGTTTCAAATCTGAAGTATTTCTCTATATTATTAAAAATCCATGACTAGATAAGCATGTTAAAGTATGAAAAAGAAAAAAGACAAACACCCTTAAAGGGGACCTATTAAACTTTTTCTTACTTTCTGTCATATATAAAATGTTACAGTCCTGGATCTTCATATTAAATGTGGTAAAAGAGTCAAATAATGTGTTGAACATATGAAAAAGTAATCCTAACATGACAGCTCCCCAAAAATGAAGCCAAAACATCATGATCACCCCCTGGTGGCTGGCTGCAGTACAGGACATAAACTCCACCCCCTTTATGTTAGTGGATGGGATGCCAAACTAAAAACTTAAAGTATATGTCAAATAAATTTTCCTAAAGATGTTTTTTGTCGCTTTAGGTAGTTCTCATCCTGCTGATGTGTGTGCAAGTGCTGGTTTCTCTAATAAGTTTGGTTGTAATTAGTTATTTGATGCTATAAAAAAGGAAGCTTGACGTCATGATTGAAAGCTGTGTGCCAGTTCATGCATTTGTGATCAATGGTGCTTCTCGTGATTGGTTAGACCCGATGCCGTGGAGATCGCTACGGCACAGACTCTGGCTCCAAGTTACGTCACCAGCGATAAATGGCAGTGGCAATATTTGTGATATTTTGGCTTCGTTTTTGAACAGTGGGAGGAAGTGGAGGCGTGTTGTCCATCTTTATGTACAGTCATTGCTTCAGACCGTTCTGAATATTCTGTTTCCAGCATTTTTTTTCCGACAGATGTCTTTATGTGGTCATCTGCTCCAGGTACACCACTGCAAGTGTTTACGTTACCAATTCTACAATGCTACATGTAGCCACTTGCTAACGTCAGAGAAACATGTAAACTTGGTTGCTAATGTTTTTTATTTTCTCCTGGATTTTGGATTAGTTGTTCCTGCTGGAACATCTTGAAGATTTTGTTTTAGAAGCTTTTTTTGGTGATTTCTTTCTTTCTTTTTTTTTTTTTTTTTAGAAATTGCTGCTATTATGTTATAGTCATTTCCCTGGCTCCAGTAATGGTGCAGAGAGTGCGGCAGCAGAAGACTCAGATACACTGACCAATCGGAGCAGACTGAGCTTTTTGAGGAGGGGGTTGAAAAAGGCCGGTGCTAAAATGGCAGATTTTTGACAGAGGGTGAATACGGGAGTTCCAGAGCAGACAGTATGAGGAAAATAAAGTGTTTTTTGAGAATTAAAGCATGAAAAGATGTTCTAGTAGAAACCTTCAATCCAAGAATGAACCTGAAAATGAACACAAGAGGTGCCCTTTAAATATTACTGAGAGTTTGATACTTAAAAATTCAGCTATTCAGCTTCTTCAGATTGATGTTTGGAAGTATTTGACATCATCCTTTCCAGCTCAGACCCACCTGCTTCAAACCAGCGAAAGAAGCACAGAAACAACGACAAAAGAAATACAGAAAATCTCGCATGTGAAAAAACTAAAACGGTTTAGACTTCAGAAAAATTTGTTTTCATGCAGCACCCAGAGTACGACCACTTACCACCATCTTGTTTCTCGTGACCCAGCAGTCAGGAGGGAAGTCCTGCAGCATGGGAACCAGGAACTGCAGACAGCCATCCCAGTGACACAGCAGCAGCATCATCCCGATCAGGTTCATGATGCGCACCATGGCGCTGGCCAAGTCGTAGGTCATATGGAAAACCTGTGTGCCGCAGATTATCAGCATTAATAAAACTGAAACAACTGTACACACATCTCTCTGCGCATAAATCTATGAGAGATCAATTCTCTCGCATGCAACCAGTGGATTTGAGAACATACAATAGGTGCTTTGTGGGCCAACAGACACAGGGGTCCTATACCAGACCACACTGTACTTAATCTTCTATAGACCGCCAGAGGCTGATTCAGTGTTGCGTAACCATCTGCAAGCAACATTAATGGCCTATGGGGAGAACAGCCTCAGTTGGAATTATAGAAATAAGATAATGCAGGAGAATATCTGTTATTAAGGCAGCTGTTTGTGTGCGAGTCTCAGAGGGGGAACAGCGAATTAACTCATGTTGTTTTTTACAATAAGGAGTATCATGCATTCTGTCTGAATGAACAAAAATGGTTAAAAGATACGAGGGAAAGCTCACTATATTTTGATTATTTGAAATTTTTTATCGTCTATTTGTTTTGTGAAATGCCCATCAAATGATCTCAGAGCAAGATGGTGTGTTTCAGTTACTTGTTTTGCACAATCAGCCATTCAAAACCCAAAGATATTCAATTTAGTGTTTTCAAAGAACAAAAAAATTACATTTAAAATGATGTCAGCTAAGAACTTTGGGCATTTATTCTTAAAAGTGGCTAAAATGACGATCAAAACTGCTGCATCTCTATTAGTGAGTGTGAAGTCTTTTATGGAGATCCAAAGAGCCCGTCCCTGCAGGATCTACCTCTTCCCACTGGTGGATGTAGCGAATGAGTCTGGAGAGGCGCAGCAGCCGCAGCAGACTGAGGATCTTGGTGAAACGGACGATCCTCAGGGCTCGTGCCGTCTTGTAAAAGTCCGAGTTGATTCGTGTCTCGACGATGAGAAAAATGTAGTCCACAGGTATGGAGGAGATGAAATCCACCACGAACCAGGTCTTCAGGTACTTGATCTTAATCTGCTGCGGGTCCAAGATGATCTCCGTGTTGTCCTCCTTGACGATGCCCGTGCGGAAATTGAGAACCAGGTCCATGAGGAAGAAGGTGTCTGAGACCACGTTGAAGACGATCCAGGGAGGCGTGTTCTCGTCCTTGAAGAAGGTGATGCCGACGGGGATGATGATGAGGTTTCCCACCATCAGCAGCAGCATGGTCAGATCCCAGTAGAACCTGAAACACACGGCCAGAAACATAACTCATGTTGCAGGGAACAGCGGGGCCAAAGTCATTCAGGTCTTTGAATGAATCATCAGAAACTTTTCTCACACCTCTGACAGGATGAATGAGTTGGGTGTTTTTATATGAGGATGAATAAGTAATGTTTTTGTGTGTGTGGGTTGTTTTGACTTTTCTTTGGCTTTATGAGAGATTAGAGCAACAAACATTTGCTTTTTCCAACTTCTAAAATATGAGGATTTACTTCTTTTCTTTGACATATGTGATGGTAAAGTGAATACATTTGATTTTTTGGTCTAAAACATCGACCTTGGGGACATTATAATGGCCATTTTTCACACTTTGTGTACATTTTATGGACAAAATAATCTCAGTAAGATTTCTTTATTCAAAAGAATTTTGCTAAACTTTGCTTAAAGATGCCACTAATCTGCTCCTCTCTTTAGAGGACTATTATTGTATATTACTGACTACTATTATAAGGAAGCAATACTTTTCCTACAGGGACAACAAACTATATTGTATCATATCGTATCGTATCGTATCGCATCGTATCGTACTGTATTGTATCGTAGAAAATATGAACTTCTATCAATTTTTAATGTGAGCATATACCAGACTTGTGTATTTATGTATATGTCCAGAAATTTTAAAGTCTTCCTTAGACATTCATTCATACTCCAAAAGACACTCCAAGAATTTTTATCTTCCATATTGTCGAACTTCCCTTCATCTGATATTTATTTAAATACAGAGGACCATCTCTTTGGAACAACCTACTGCTATTACTACAATCAACATCTACATTATCGTTATTCAACAAACATCTGAAAAGCACTCAAAGATTTACAACACTTCATTGATTCCTTTGTAACACATCTCAACTTTTATAGATAAACTATTGTAATTTGTGCAGTTCTATCAATTTTGTATAACTGCTTAGTGTTTAAAGTTAACTTCTGCAATCTTTGAATTGTTTTTCTTTCTAAAGTATGATATTTGTTATTTAATAGGGGAGGTATGCTTATGAGACATTTTTGGCTTTGCAAATAAACTAAACTAAGCTAAAATAATCAATAATCTAAATAACAGACAAAGACTGGTATCAAATGTGTGAGACACAATGTACAGCCACAAACACACTAGTGTGGAGGGAATACTGCTGAAGAATTTAACCCGCTTTTTCACAGCACACAAAATAAAAAGCAGGCAGCTAATTACACAGCAACGAAATGTTTTGGGATATGAAATCCCAAATACCTGCCTTCTGACTGATCTCAGGAACATTAAAGGTGTGGTGATGAGAAAAGATATTTACTTGACTTAAGTCTTGCTTGCAGCAAGTAAGAAAGCTATTACCAGACACTGACACAAAGAACCCCCCCAAAACAAGGGAACTGTCCAAGAAATTTTAGTGATGAAAAGTTGACATACATTTTGAGAGTTTAAAAGAATATATTTAAAAAGAACTGGGAAAAATTGAACATTTACATGAGACGTGACACCAACTAAAAGAATGCCTGACTTGAAGATACTTATTTAAATACCGAAACCATCCCAGACACCCATATATTGTTACCGTGTATTTTAATTTGGTTTGTGTATCGCACTGTGTTATTTTTGTGTTGATGTGTTTGTACTGCTGATTTATCTGTGAAAACTCAATACAAATGCAGGTGAAAAAAAACAAGATCAATAATCAGCAGATTAATCAATATGAAGATAATTGCAGCTCCAGGAGGAGTGCTGAGTATCAGCAGTTTGAACTCTTTGGTCTGTTTGCTGTTGCTTTAGAAAGAACCTGAGAGACACAGGAACAGACACCATTTTTATCAATGGCTGCTCTTCAGTTCACACAGGAGACTTTAAACTCCAGAGTCTGAGTGTGTTTCTCTGTGAGTGCTGAATATCTGCTGCAAACTCAAAGCAACTCTGGATGTGTTGGAACTTCAAATAGAAATTAATCTCTGTGCAACTGGCAGTCTTATCACTTCAACTCAAAGCAGAAACAATTCAAACAAATTGAGAATAAACACTAAAAAAGCAAGAAATGAGTTGATCCTAGAGAACAGCCTCATTCGGTTCAACGCTGGGCTCCTGGCCACAGAGACGGAGAGAAAAATGGGTTATTGGAATCCATCTGAATTGCTCATGAGGAAATATTGATTTTCGAAAACAACTAAATCCTCAAGTATCAGCAGCAGCGTGCTCAGTTTCATCTATAATTGCATTTAGTTTTGTTTACAGTGAAGTCGTTCAATTGAATCTCAAAACATTTTCATTAAAATTCATAGCTTCATTAACAAATACTTGCCAACAGCTAAATGTAAACGAGTCGTGTTATCTGACACCAAATCTAGCTGTGTCAATTACTCTGTTTCAAGGGCTTAGATTTTTCTTTCAACGTTTGGGAGGACACATATTTAGCGAGAGGGTAGAGGGGTCCTCACCCGTAAAATTTTGAGTGTCCAACATTTCATTGCCTGTATCCTGGTGAATTTTTATGCACCTGTTTGTTGCGGAGAGATCACGGTATTTCCTGCAACAACCCTGCATAATCACTCATCTTCTTTCCGTTTTATGGCACATGGCAACCATTGCTTTTAAGGTTACACGCTGCCATATTGAGGATGACATGTCCCCTACGTACCCCACAACTACGCCACTCTACGCCTTTGCCCTGTTTACTATCTTGACATTTAATATTGTCCTTATTCCCTTGCTTTGTAAGACTGCTTTTTAATTCTGATTGCCACAGCTGATGAATAAAAGAGCCATTTATGACTCACAGGAAACATACAGCAACGTATAGCTCAGCCACACAATGGCCAGCCAAGATACCGAGAGTGTTTGTTTACCAATTACCATCTTAAGTGTGTATGTGACGCATGCACGGATGTGACTGCATGTCCGACCCATGTCAGAGACCTAATTAACCGCTGATCGATCCAACAGGAGCCTGACACACCTGCAGGGCCAACACAAACTGCTGGTGGGTAGGGGTGAGTGTCGGGGGGGGCAGACCTGCGAGGGTGCATGCATTACACCACTTGAGGATAATTAAGCAGCATGTGAGGCAGCATACAGGGACCACACTGTATGAGTTTGGTGCAGTGAATGCAGACCTCTCAGTGTCTTGTCAACAGGTATGATTCAAAACTGAGTAACAAAATCCATAAAGAAACGGCTCAGAGGGATAGGCAGCTAAATTGTGTTCCTGTTACGTACTCTGGGCTCAAATGAGAGTCCAGGAAAGAGGCGATCAAAACCAGAGAGGTGACCAGGGCACACCACAACCTATAAACCCAGATTTTAGAGTTAACGCCGAACCTTCACAGGAGAACATCTCAAAACCAACGAGGACATGGTGGCCATTTGTTCTAATCAGCTTTCTGTTGTTCTCTGCCAAACAAAGCATTTGCATTCCTCTCTTCATCTGCCCGTTCGCCTCTGCGGTGACACACTGGTCCTAATTGCACTTCCCCTCTCTAGCTAAATCCACCGTTATCTCCAGGGAATCCATGTCATCTCCAGAAGTCAGCTCCCATCAGCCAGATGTTGAGTAGTTAGCATTACTGCTCTGCACACGTCACCGTGCTGCAGAACCCTGGAACAGCTGGACCACAAAAAAAAAAAAAAAAAAAAAAAAAGAGGTCTGCAGGGGACAGTGCATTACTGCCCCTGCAGACCATCTAGTTTGCTCATCAGTCGACTGTGCATGCAGCATTCGGGCCACAAAGATCAGACAAGTTGCTGGTGTAATCTGTTACCACACACACACAAAAAAGCTAACAGTTGTTAGATTTCTGGAGCTCGACTGGTCCAGAAAGGAATCTTGCACTATTTGGGTCAGAGTGCAACCACGTTAAAGAGCATGAGAGCACAAAGAGAGGGGAGTTACAAGCAAAGTGAACACAAAAAGGCTTAAAATGGTGAAAGGAGCTTAGATCAATCAGGACAGCTGAAAAAGGGATCACATTTGTACTAGAGATACTTATCTCTTGCTGCCAGAGCGCAGCTGAAGCACAACAGCCTGCATGCAGCTCAGTGGCTTAACACACACCTGTACTGTGGCTCAGGCCCACCAGCAATCATATTAACCATATTTACTCAGCGTGCCAGTTCGGTATGTCTGCTCCTGTGTCCACGGACAGCTTTAATAAAAGACAGCAGTTACTTATGCTATAAACAACACAGGGACTGTGTATATAAAAGGTACAAGCAGAGGGTTACACTGTGCTCAGCTGATGCACAGTGGTCATGGGAACACACAGTATATGAAGTGAGGGAAGTTGACTGTGTGCAGGATTGGATTCAACAGTGTCTCACAAGCCACGAGGACCCAAACGGTCTTAAATGGTGCAAAGGTTTACAACTTAAAATCAGATCTGCAGGATGAAGTGTCCAACTTAACCATGCTCCTGAAAGTGTGACCCACACAGACCATGAAGTGATGACACCTCATACCTCATACACAGAGTTAACAGCTGGGTGTCCTGATTCCTCACAACATCCCTTTTTTCATTTCAATCTCTCTTTCTGTGTGTGTGTGTGTGTGTGTGTGCGTGTGCAGCGTTTTGTGGTGTGTCCCCTCCCCGTCCACACCATCTCTGCTCCATTAGACTAATTGTACTGTAATAATCTCCACTGATGTGTGCTTCTAATATCTTCTAATATCTCGAATGGTCATGTTACCCTATTTTGATTACCCCATTTCCAAGCCCATGCTGCACTCACTGTAATCCATTGCCCTCGCTAAATGATAAAAAAAAAAAAGTGTAATTCAGATGAGTGGAAAAAAAACCCTGCAGTGACACACATCGGCGTACAACTGGCTGGTGAAAATATGATGACAGTGAGCCTCAAGGTTAAATGTCATGAAAATCCCTTGATGGCGGTGATGAACAGAATGCTGGTTTGCATGCAGCGTGCGAGGAAATGTAGAGCGTGCATGTAGCTATGCATCGCACGGCGTGGATGGTAAATTAGGGAAATACAGACTGCCTTAGTTTGGTGCACAGAATTAATTTATAGATGTCTGTGTGCAGTGAGTTGGTGGCTTAGATTAGCTGCAATGTTCCTGTGTGAATGAAACCATGTAGTACACACTGACTTCTCTTGGCCAAACAAAAGAGGGACTTATATCCTATATGTATGATATAATTTAGCTGCCATTGTGCGTATAAGAGGATTTTGGATGCAAGTCAAATCCTTTACATAGATCAGATGTTCTCCTGTGAGACTGGCCTGCACAGTAGGAGTGGTTAAGTCTTTAGAAAATGATCATTTTGAGAAAGGTGTGCATGGATTTTTATTCTGCAAAGGCTCCTGATGATCATTTTATCATGATATCATCAAAGTGATCAAAGAAGAAACACTCATCATGGCACATAGGGGATTAGTGTGCGTCTATGATAGGCTGCTAACTTTATAGTGACCACATCATATTTAAAGGCATTTTTGTGCTCCATTAAGATTATTCTGCTCTAAAATGATGAGTTTTTCTGCATTTGTCGACCAAACAAGCTCAAAATGTGTAACAGGATCACTGCTGCACTTTTGTTGTAAGACACCACTGCTTGCAAAGAAAGGTTTTCTGCACACAAATTACCTAAAATCACTGTACGGGTGGATTATCCAGAAGCCAGCAGACTTCACTCGCTCCCTCTCATGCTCCACGGCCCTCTCACTCCCCAACATCCGCAGGGAGAACTTGTTGACTCCCGGCTGGAGCATCGCCCCAAACTGCCGGTGCATGAAGCCGGCTTGGTACAGCCGGTCGTCCTCAGGTATGATCTGCTCGGTGCCCTCCAACTTGATAAAACTTGACTGGTCAAACATTGTCGCCTGCCCGGCTGCGCCACTCACACCACCCGTTGCCCGCTGCTGGGCCCCGGGGCCGTGCTCACCGGGGTAACTCTCGCTGACACCAGCCTCGGGGATGAGGCGCCGCTGCTCCGCTGGGTCTGACCCGGGAGGATGCCGCCCGGTGATGGAAGAGATGCTACCCCTAAATAAGCGACAGTCCCCGTTCAAGTTGGTCTTCACAGTGACGTCCCTGTCCAAGTCTTCGCTCCTGGCCTCCTCAATGCTCCTGCAACTGCTTGCAGGAGACGGAGAGGACAAATGTTTTAGCCGAATACTTTTCCTCTTTGTGTCCTTGTCGCCGTTGTCTCCCTCGTCAATCACGAAGGGTTTTTGCCCAATGTTTTGCGGCAAGCTGTAGAGCCGTTTGCGCATGGAAGACTGAAATCTTTCCATTTTGAAGAAGCAGAAGAGATGCGCTCTAAGGATAGCCCGTGAAAACAGAGGGATGAATCATGAATCTCATACACTTGGGGAGCCACTGGAGGCAAAACAGTGACGGCGCATCCGCAGGACAGGTTGTATCTTATTTGACACTTGGGACGTGCTCTCTTCCCCCGGTTCAAACATTGAGATGCGTCAACAATACGTGGCCTCTTCGATCCGACGGTCATGTAAAAGAGGTACACGGGAAATGCGTGTAAATCCAGGTAACCCCACAGCGTGCAGACGAGAGCGCATCAGGATGCAGCATGCTGAACGTCGGACGTGCCGGAGTGGGAGAACGCTGCTGCTGAGCTCCTCAATGACAAAGCATGATCTCCACCTCCCCAAAATATCTGAGCTCTCTGTCAGTGCAAGGTGATGACACACATGCAGGCGGGCAGCCGGCACCGGCGTCCACACAGCGCTGACATCACTGATCCATCAGCCTCCCCGCTTTCTAATAACGTGAATATTGATGGAGCTAATCTATCGGGTTGCCATAGGAGCCAGGATGGCACATGCGCTCACCCCGCCCAGTCAGGACAGCTGGAGAGGATGATTCAAGGATGCGATCCAGCCTTGGAGTTGGTAGTTAGTTGAGAGAAAGCGACGGGGTGTCAGAGAATAAAGTCAGGTGTGCAGGCCGTGTGCATCGTCCTACTATGGGTTTGCATGAAGAAACAACAGGGCAGCTAAATTATGTTTATATAGCCTAGTGTATCAGCAGCCTGATGGAGGGTTAGGTGTTTCAGATACGAGCCTTTAAGACACATTGTGATATGAAAACAAATTCTGATGATAACAGTCTCAGACTTGCCCATTATTTTACTTTTGTATTAAACAGCCCTGAAGTCTAATGCTCATCATCATGTTTTCACTTACACAATAAAGCTCAGTGTGCATGTCCAGTAGAGATGGCTATGGGTTTTATAAGTGAACCAAATTCTGATATGAGGCCAAAATCAATAAATAAAGTGAAATAATGACTTAAGTTATATCAATACACCATTTAAACCATGCTAAATCATTTTGAAAACAACAAATCACAGTGAACAACCCAAACAAAAATTATGGCAAAAATATGGAAACATATGGCTCATTGGTCTAGGGGTATGATTCTCGCTTTGGGTGCGAGAGGTCCCGGGTTCAAATCCCGGACGAGCCCACATCTGTTTACTTTGACTGATATTGTGTTCATCAGCTGTCATGCAGAAGACATTTGCTAAAAAAAATGACCACTACAGCGTTGATAGTGTAGCACTTCTAAAAAATCTGGGATTTCACAATGACGTTATTTGATAGAATCAGAGTTTAGTCATCTCTTCAAAGGTTAAAGGGACCGTTCGCCCCCTCCTCTTACCTGTAGTTTTATTTATCAGTCTAGATTGTTAAGTTGTGAATTACCAAGTCTTGGAGATATCAGCTATAGAGATGTCTCCACCAATTTGAAAACAACAAATTACACTAAACTAGCCAAAGAAAAATGATGGCAATGATAACAGAAAATGTGGCTCGCTGGTCTAGGAGTATGATTCTCGCTTTGGGTGCAAATATTCCTGGATGAGCCCACAACTGTTTGGTTTGAATAATGTGATATTCATCATGTTATGCAGAAGACCTTTGCTGACAAATACTAATACAGTAATTTCAGTGTAGCACTTCTGGAAAACCTGTGATTTGATGACATCACAAGTGAGATGATGTCTCACTGGGACAGTTAATGCCAAAATCAAAAACCCACATTGTTCTTTTTACCTGTAGTTTTATTTATCAGTCTAAATTGTTTTGGTGTGAGTCACCGAGTGTTGGAGATACCAGCTATAGAGATGTCTGCTTTCTCTCAAATATGGAAGTAGATGACACTTAGCTTAGAACTCTTTTCTTTACCAAACTGCTCCAGGTTCTACCTTACTCATACTAATACACCTGTTTACATATTTAGGATGCAAAATCATAAAAAAATTTTAATAAAAATAAAAATCACAGTAAACAAGCTGATGAAAAATGATGGCAAAATTCTTAAAAAATGTGGCTCGTTGGTCTAGGGGTATGATTCTCACTTCGGGTGTGAGAGGTCCCGGGTTCAAATCCCGGACGAGCCCACAACTGTTAACTTAAGATGATGTGGTGTTCATCAAGTCACATGCAAAAGACCCTACCAAGTGTTGGAGGTATTAGTTATAGAGATGTCTGCCTTCTCTCAAATATAATGGAACTAGATGACACTCAGCTTGTGCAACTATTTTCTTTACCAAACTGTTTCAGGTTCTACCTAACTTATAGTTATAGCTACACGTGTTTACTTAATTAGGATGCAAAATCATTTTGAAAAAAAACAAATCACAGGTAACAAGCCAAAGAAAAATTATGGCAAAATTTACATGAAATGTGGCTCGTTGGTCTAGGGGTATGATTCTCGCTTAGGGTGCGAGAGGTCCCGGGTTCAAATCCCGGACGAGCCCAATACTATGAATACTATCAATGGCGTGGTCTTCATCAGCTGTTATGCAGAAGACAATGCTGGAAAATACCACTACAGTGTTGTTAGTGTAGCACTTATGAAAAATCTGTGATTTCACAATGATATTATTTGATAGAATCACAGATAGGTCATCTCTTCAAAGGTAAAAAGGGGAGTTATCCCCCTCCTCTTACCTGTAGTTTCATTTATCAGTCTAGATTGTTGTGTTGTGAATTACCAAGTGCTGGAAATATCAGCCATAGAGATGTCCGCCCTCTCTCCAATTTTATGGAAATAGATGACACTCAACTTGTAGAAGTACCTTCCTACCAAGCGACAACAAACTGTAACAGGTTCTACTTAAATTATAGCGATACACAACTTCATATTATTTGGGAAACATCTAATCAGAGTATACAAGCCGAAGAAAAATTATGGCAAAATTTACATAAAGTGTGGCTCGTTGGTCTAGGGGTATGATTCTCGCTTAGGGTGCGAGAGGTCCAGGGTTCAAATCCTGGATGAGCCCACATCTGTTTGATTTAATTGATATGGTATTAAGCATGTGATATACAGAAGACCTTTGCTGACAGATACTAATGCAGTGTTAAGTGTGGCACTTAAACCAGTGATTTAACAACAATGTCATTTGATAAAGTCAAGGTCATGTCATGTCTTCAAAGGGTAAAGGGTTACCAAGTGTTAGAGATATCGGCTATATGACTGCCTTCTCTCAAATATAATGGAGATAGATGACACTCAGGTCCCGGGTTCAAATCCCGGACGAGCCCACAACTGTTTACTTTCAATGATATGGTGTTCATCAAGTGTTATGCAGAAGACATTTGCTAAAAAAAAATACCAGTGTAGGACTGACAGATACTATAGTCAGTGTAGCACCTCTGGAAAACCTATGATTTCATCATGGTGTAATTTGATAAAATTGCAGTCATGTTATGTCTTGAAAGGTTAAAGGGACAGTTCACCACATACCTATCATGTTACTTATCAATCTAGATTGTTTTGATGGGAGTTGCTGAGTGTTGGAGATAGTAGCTATCGAGATATCAGCTATGGAGATAGGCTATGGGTTTTATATAGTAAGTAAACCAAATTCTTACATGAAACACAAATCAATGAATAAAGTGAAATAATGACTTCAGTTGTACTAATCCACCTGTTTTGTTTAGGATGCAAAATCATTTTGAATACAACAAATTACTGTAAACGAGCCGAAGAAAAATTATGGTAAAATATCCATGACTTGTGGCTCGTTGGTCTAGGGGTATGATTCTCGCTTCGGGTGCGAGAGGTCCCGGGTTCAAATCCCGGACGAGCCCACCACTGCTTAATTTCAATGAGGTGGTCATCAAGTGCTACACAAAATACCCTTACTGAAAAATATCTCACCAGGGTTATACCTATATTACTTCTGGAAACTTAAGTGTAGCACTTAAACCAGTGATTTCACAACAATGTGATGTGATAAAGTCAAGGTCATCTCTTCAAGGGTAAAGGGACAAAAACATATTTTTCCTCTTACCTGTAGTGTTATTTATCAGTGTAGGTTGTTTTGGTGTGAGTTACATGTGTTAGAGATATCGGCGATAGAGATGTCTGCCTTCTCTCAAATGTAATGTGTATCACTATAAGTTAAGTAGAACCTGGAACAGTTTAGTGAAGGAAATAGTTTTACAAGCTGAGTGTCATCTATCTCCATTATATCAAAGAGAAGGCAGACATCTCTATGGCTGATATCTCCAGCACTTGGTAACTCACACCAAAACAATCTAGACTGAAAAATAAAAATACAGGTAGGAGGAAAAATTTCAGTTTTTGGTAACGGAGATAACTGTCTCTTTAACCTTTGAAGAGGTGACCTGGCTGCAATTTTATCTAATTACATCATTGTGAAATCACAGGTTTCCAGAGATGCTGCACTTATAATGTTGCAGTGCCATCTGTCAGCAAAGGTCTTTACCATAACACTTGATGAACACCACATCATTAAAGCTCAATAGCTCCGGGCTCGTCCGGGATTTGAACCCGGGACCTCTCGCACCCAAAGCGAGAATCATACCCCTAGACCAACGAGCCACATTTCATGTCAATATTGCCATAATTTTTCTTTGGCTTGTTTACTGTAATTTGTCATTAAGTTAAGTAGAACCTGGAACCTTTGGTAAAGAAAGTACTTCTACAAGCTGAGTGTCATCTATCCCTATTTGATTAGAGAGCAGGGGGACATCACAATGGGTGATATCTCTAACACATGTAACTCACACCAAAAACATCTAGAGTGATAAATAAAACTACAGGTAAGAGGAAAAATTTTCTGATTTTGGGGTGAACTCTCCCTTTACCCTTTGAAGAGACGGCATGACCTTGACTTTATCAAATCATATTGTTGTGAAATCACTGGGTTAAGTGCTATACTTACTGCTGCATTAGTATTTGTCAGCAAATTCACATCACTGAAAGTAAACAGTTGTGGGCTCGTCCGGGATTTGAACCCGGGACCTCTCGCACCCAAAGCGAGAATCATACCCCTAGACCAACGAGCCATGTTTTTGGTCAGTATTGCCTTACTTTTTCTTTGGCTTGTTTACTGTGATAAGATATTTCCAAAATGATTTTGCATCCTAATTAAGTAAGCAGGTGTATTTGTGTGTGTTAAGTAGAACTGATACATAAAACTACAGCTAAGAGGCAAAATTAATGTTTTTGGAGATACTGTCACTCTAACCTTTGAGAAGATGACATGACTGCTATTTCATCAATTGATATCATTGTGAAATCACATATTTTCTGGAAGTTCAGCACTTAAGTTGCTGTATTTGTATTTGTCAGCGAAGGTCTTCTGCATGACAGCTGATGAACACCACATCATTCAAAGTAAACAGATGTGGGCTCGTCCGGGATTTGAACCCGGGACCTCTCGCACCCTAAGTGAGAATCATACCCCTAGACCAACGAGCCACATTTCATGTTAACATCGCTATAAACTTTCTTTGGCATATTTACCAATTTGCTGTTTTCAATATGATTTGTGAAAAAAAAAAAAAGTGTTGATTTCAGGGTGAACTGTCCCTTTAAAGGGGGGAGTTCCTTCTGATCCAAACTGAGGCTTTGTAAGGTAAGAGGGTGTTTCTGCTGTATACAGTGTAAAGCTCCTTGAGGCATGTTAATGATTTGTGATACTGGGCAGTATAAATAAAGTGTACTTGACCTGATCTGTGATCTTACAGAGCTGAAACATCTCAGATGCATAAAGCAGTTGATTGTTTCCACTTCTGATCAACCTTTAAACTTAAAGCTCGAGGTGAGACGTCAATGCGATTAATGTTCAGTACTATCCTTGCTAATGGTGGATTTGTTTCAACCTTCATCACTTACTGTAATGATATCCCACTGAAGTAATACCTGTTTGGCTACCTGCTCCCTGTATTATGGCAGATACATTACTCTGAGTGTATGCAGTGTTAATTTTTATTCCCTGAAGAAGACGTATTGAAAAGTGATGAAATATTTCCTGGCAAAGACCAACAGAGAGAATTTATTTGGTGAAAGGTAGTTGGCAGCTGGTTGTGTTGCTCTGTATGATTGAATACAAACTTCACTGAATTGATTTAAACCACACAGCAATTTCATATGGCACGACGCCATAAGACAGGGAGAAGTAAACAGTTTGTTTCTGCCAAAATATTTCCTCATGATACAGCGATGAGCTAATATAAATGTTAATGTATCTAGAGCTCCAGATTCTGCTGTATGTACCAGAGACTATTTCTCATCAGTGGTCGCATAACATGGGTGTGAAATAGAGTGAACTGAACAGAATATGACAGAAATTATAAAAAAGAGGGATTATTTTTTTTAAATGTACGCAACTGTTGTCAGGGTATGTATGCAAAAATAACCATATCGTCATTATTTTTGACAGATATTGCAATTGTCAGAATATTAGTGGGAATGGTAATTTTTGTTTCATTTTCACAAAAATAAAACAAAATTAATAAAATAAAATAAAATAAAATAAATACATTGAAATAGAATAAAATAAATAAATAAATAAAACAAAACAAAATAAAACAAAATTAAAAAAATAAAATACAATAAAATACAACAAAATAAAATAAAATAAAATAAAATAAAATAAAATAGGCCGGGACATCTCTCTAGCACCACAGTGCTCAATTTGCTATGTTGGGACACATTATCCCCTTAGCGAAAAATTGCAGCTCCTGTGATTTGGATATTGCACTTGGTCATTTTGCAATTTCGATAACAATTCGATTGTGCGTCCTACAGGGTATCCTGTTTTCTTCCTTTCTTCAGTAATTATCTTTTTATTTTAACTACACTTTATATGCAATATTTGCCTACCACACTACATGCACAATATTCATAGTGGTACTATGTGTAGTTCTTTTTTTTTTTTTTTACCTATTACACTTATTTATTGTCTATTATTTATTAGTGTGAGGTTGAATGTATGGAGGATGTGGTTTTAACTGTCGGCATCTTACAGGAGCAGCAACCCTAATTTTGTTGGGTTTTTTATTTCAATGATACAACGACAGTAAAAAGTGTTCTGAGTCTGAGTCTGTTTCTAAAGAGCCCAAAACAGTGTG
>NW_026082404.1:0-1542 GCF_006386435.1 Epinephelus moara | reverse complement strand
CTGGCAAGTGGCTGCTTCTCATTCAGTGGCGTGAGCTGGTATTTTAAAGCCATGTGTTGCTGCTCAGCCAGCTTTGTGTGTCATTTGAGATGCTGATAAAGTCATGCCCTCTGTACCAGCTCTAAATAAATACTAATAAATACTGTAAATACTGGTTAGGCTGGTGACTTACAGCACACAGTTATCATGTCTGGTCTTTCAGCATCAGACCATCTCTCTTCAGTAAAGCAAATGACCAGCAATGATCGTGACACCATAGCTGACCCCGATGTGACTTACATATTGAAGAGCCAGTTCCACTTACCTTTTGAAAACTTAAAAAATCAAGTGATAGTCCCATTTTCCTTTAGTTTATTTAGTCTAGACTGAATCTGGTCTCCTTTCATTTCCATCGTCTGGCCTCACAGATCTCCTTTCACTCAGACCATGACTGTACTAATAGAGCTGATTTGGCCCATGCAGGGTGCTGAGAGTTGAATCAATTAGCTTCTTCAGTCTCCCACAGGAACACACTACCTAGAACAGCGTACAGCCTGACCAAGCATATTGGATTGACTTTAACAGTGTTGTGATGCTGGCAGGCAGCCTGGATGGTGTGAGGTGCCAGATGGGGAGGAGGAGAGAGGAGCCGAGTGTGGGAGACAGTATGAGGACAAAAAGGAGAGGAAGAGAGAAAACTGATGAGTGAGAATACGTGTAAATATCAAACATGTAGGGAATAATAATTTGCATTGTGTTGCTGTCTTTCATATTTGTAGTGTGATATCAACAGTATGTGACACACTCCAGCATTCTTCTATTATTCCAGTGTTCTCTATTTCATAAATTATTCTCTGTTTCCCTGTCTTGTGCCAAACAGTGACTTTGTTTCACTTCAGTGTCCTGAATATGAATAAGGGATTAAAAACAATGACTTCATCTGTCATTGTGAAATTAACTGTGACACCACTGTTGTTTTGTCACAGAGCAAATGGTGTGAAATTGTCTCAGCACAGTCTCCCTTCACTGTTACTTACAGTAGGAACTCTCTTTATTCTGTCCTCTCTTCTTTCCTCGCCCACACGTCTTCTCTTTATTCTCATTCAGCTCATGTAGAGTTTGCTGCCTGTCCTGAATTTTAAGGTGGTATTGGAGCATTTCAGCTTTTTAACTTGGTGATACTGTGAATTGTTTCACATGGTAGAAATGACTGCCCACTGTCTGCACATTAGAAACATGTCTCATGTGACTTTCTCTGCCATCCTGATCCTGGTAACTCCCAAAAGATCTAAAGCAGAGACTTCCATCAAATCAGCACACAGTCATGTTGGTGGATAAACAGCAGGTGACTGCAGCCATTTAAATAACAGACAGCAAAGTGTGCTGTCTGCTGATGTTTGTCATCACTGGGAGATCCGTCCAAGATGATGGAGGATGATAATGTTTGTCATCACTGGGAGATCCGTCCAAGATGATGGAGGATGATAGCTGTAGGTTTAGTCTCTCTGAACCTCATTACATCTGAGATCCAGCAGCTGTTTCTGCTTCCTCCTTCTAGCTGTG
>NW_026082403.1:1890-2837 GCF_006386435.1 Epinephelus moara | reverse complement strand
TTTCCACTACTAGGTGGCGCTATTATTAAGGAAAGTGCGTTTTGGCTCATAACTCCCATATACTTTGTCGCACATTCAAAAACCTTATATCCATGCGCATAGGCGGCCTTACCTATGTTTCAACCATTTCAGTTGAAATGGGCCCCGGCCACCAGGGGGCCCCCAACTGACTGACAAAAAAAATAAATGCCGCAAGGAAGACACAATAATAAATCACTGCCCGCCATCACCTAACTAGCTAGCTAACATCCCTAACGTTACAAAATGAAACGCACATACCAGAGTGGTGCTGAAAAGCGAAAACTAGCAGACATCAAAAGGAAAGCTGTGAGCAGTCTTCCAAAAGTGACCTCTTTCTTTGGTCCTGCATCTATAACAGCTGCACCGACTACAGCAGTGGCTGCCGCCCACTCACATAACGCCAGCCAAACAACAAATATGGGAGAAGGTGAAAATAAAGACCTTTCTACTGAAACAGCTGGTGATAATGATGACCAAACATTATCGTTTGAAGCACCACATGATGATAGTCCCACAACTGAGACAGGTGAGGGAGATGCCACCACCAGCACTGCAGCCAGGGAGAAAGTCCCACTGCCATTCACAGAGACAGATCCAGCATGTTGGTCAGAGCATATTACCAGTGACTAACGGATTGATATTGTTCGGAGAGGTCCTGTTCAGATAGAGGACTTTAACTTCCCACAGAGCAAAACACGCCGCCGTTTTACTAATGACAGATATTTCATAAGGATGAAAAATGGAGAAAAAATACGCAGGTCATGGTTAGTGTATTCAAAATCATCAGATTCAGTTTTCTGTTTCTGCTGTACCCTATTTGGCAAGCGAAATCACAGTCTCACTGACGGGGGTTTCAGAATGTGGGAACGACTCACTCTCACACTCCAGGATCATGAGAAATCAAATGCACACCGTTCCAACATGGA
>NW_026082403.1:0-1164 GCF_006386435.1 Epinephelus moara | reverse complement strand
CTCTTTAAATTGAAGTATTTTATATCTCAACATCGGTTGGGCGGATTAACACGAAACGTGGTATAATTATTGTCAATGCCCTCCTGAGGATATCTGATGAAGGACTTACTGATCCGCCACTAGGTGGCGCTCTGGTGGCCGTCTAATTTAATATTTGGCACTGTGCCAACACCATAACACTCATGGAAATAAAATTGATAGGGGTGGTATAGACTGGCGATTTGACCGATTTGCACCAAACTTTGCATGTCGCATCTATCAACCCTCCTGACAAAAAGTTATTAAAAGAATTTTGATTGTCCAAAAAACGGCCAAAATATAAAACAACAAATTCCTGCACATTGTGTTCAAAACAGACAGTCTTTAATATCTTGACCAAATACAGTCCGATTACCACAACACTTTTGCTAATTGTGTTCCATGGCCCAATGAGGGTTTGTGCAAAATTCGGTGCAAAATGGCCAATACGTGGCGCTCTGGTGGCAGTCTAATTAGTGTGAATGGAAGTAAATTGGAAAATCTTCAAATCCTCTTCAAAACTCATTGAATTTTAACCTCTTTTTGTCCCTCATACTTTGAGCTAGAGACATCATGTCAACTTTCAAAGAGTCAGAAGACCTTGAACTATTGGGCATGTATTCAGCTTCTACTTTTTGGAAAAATACATACGTTGGTTGGGTGCCTACCTGTATACTGGAAATGTAAGTAAGAGATAACTTTTATTTTTTTATTTATTACAGCTGACAAGACATCTAGGTGCACGCCCCCCAACGGCAGCATGCCCCGACGCGCGTGGACTGCGAGGACCCGTTCATCGCTGCTTGCAGCTTTAATTAGGGCCCAAGCAGGTCACAGACCTGCAAAGTCCCTATTGTTTTTCGAATGATTATTAGGGCCCGAGCACCTAGCGGTGTGAAGACCCTATTGAAATGCAAGGATTTTTTATTAATATTATTATTAGGGCCCGAGCACCTAGCGGTGCGAGGACCCTATTGAAATGCAAGGATTTTTTATTATTATTGTTATTATTATTATTATTAGGGCCCGAGTACCTTGCGGTGCGAGGACCCTTTTGAAATACAAGGATTTTTGATTATTATTATTAGGGCCCGAGCACCTAGCGGTGCTGTTTATTAGGGCCCGAGCACCTAGCGGTGCGAGGAC
>NW_026082402.1:17873-18762 GCF_006386435.1 Epinephelus moara | reverse complement strand
GCTGTCATCCTCCTTTCTCCCACCACCTGCACAGTGTCCAGAGAGCAGAGCTAGCCTTCTTGATCAGCTTGTCCAGTCTCTTCCTATCTGCAGCCGAGACGCTGCTGCCCCAGCAGACCACTCCGTAAAAGGTGGCTGATGCCACCACAGTGTCAAAGAAGGTCTTCAGGAGCGGCCCCTGCACTCCAAAAGACCTGAGCCGCCTCAGCAGGTAGAGTCTGCTTTGGCCTTTCCTGTACAGTGTTGTTATGTGATTAGTCCAGTCCGGTTTATTGTTAAGATGAACACCCAGGTACTTATAAGATGTCACCATCTCAATGTCCTTTCCCTGAGTGTTCACCGGTGTTGGGGGGAGGAGTCTGCACCTGCGGACATCCACCATCAGCTCTTTGGTTTTCCCTGCGTTGATCTGAAGGTGGTTCCTCAGGCACCAGTCCACAAAGTCCTGGTTCAGTTCTCTGTACTCCCTGTCGTCCCCATCTGTGATGAGGCCGACGATGGCAGAGTCGTCAGAGAACTTCTGCAGATGACAGGTGGGGGTGTGGTATTAAAATTCTGCAGTGTAGAGGGTGAAGAGGAACGGTGCCAGCACTGTCTCCTGCGGGGCCCCCGTACTGCAGACAACCAAGTCCGATACACAATCCTGGGTCCTGACATATTGTGGCCGGTCCGTGAGGTAGTCAAGGATCCAGGATGTGAGGTGTGCTCCAGTTTGTCCCTCAGAAGTGCAGGCTGTATGGTGTTGAAAGCACTGGAGAAATCAAAGAACATGATTCTCACAGAGCTTCCAGGCTTCTCCAGGTGGGAAAGAGCTCTATGCAGGAGGAAGATGACGGCGTCGTCCACCCCAATGCCAGGCTGGTAGGCAAACTGCAGTGGGTCCATTGAA
>NW_026082402.1:5988-17592 GCF_006386435.1 Epinephelus moara | reverse complement strand
GTGAGGATGAGGGGGGTTGCAGCCGTGATGTCTGGGCCAGGGGAGGGGCAGACTGATCAAATCTATTGAAGAACAGATTCAGATCATTCACCCACTGCTGGTCGCCTCTGGCCTGGGAGTCTGGTTGTTTGTGTCCTGAGATGGTTTTCAGACCTCTCCCCGCTGACGTTGCTCTGCTGCAGCTGTTCCTCCATCTTCTTTTTAAATCCTTCCTTTCCCCGCCTGATCGAAGCAGTCTTTCTGGGCCTCCTCAGACCATCTTTTCACAGTGCGGGTGGTTGCTGGTTCTCTCTGCACCAGATGTCTGTAGACAGGCAGAAGATGAAGCAGGTTGTGATCAGCTCTTCCCAGGGGGGGCAGGGGGGGATGAGTGGTATGCCTCCTTGGTGTTGGCATAAGATAAATCCAGTGTTTTATTGTCTCTGGTGTGGCAGGAAACATCCTGGGTGAAGGTGGGCAGGGTGGTGGATGGACAGGCGTGGTTGAAGTCCCCATAGATCAGTAGGAGGGCCTGAGGGTGCTGTGTTTGCAGCCTACTTGTAACAGAGTGGAGAATGTCACAAGCAGACTCAGCCTTTGCAGACGGGGGGACATACACTGCTACCATAATGACATGAGAAAACTCCCTGGGTACATAATATGGTCTCATGCCAACAGCCAGCAGCTCAATGTCCCTGCAGCAATGCTGTTCCTTGATAGTGATGTGCCCAGAGTTACACCATCTATAGGCCCGTTTCCACCGCAGGAACTTCGGGGTAATTTTACGGGGCCGGGGCCGTTGGTGCGTGTCTCCACCGCAGGAACCACCCCCGAGGGACAGAGTTCCGTAACTTTTACGGGGGCTAAACAAGTCCCTGCCTTGGGGTAGGTACTCAGAACGGCCCCGAAAGACTCCTGGCTGGGGCTTGGGGTTTACTTGGTGCTGATTGGATATACTCAAGGAGGGATGTGACGTGAACAGAAAGCTACAAAATAGCCGGCATTTTTAAAACTCAGCAGACGAGGGTTAGCTCGTTCATATAGCTTCCGCCGCCATGTAAAAAAAACTCACTAAATGGCCCGTGAAAAAAATATTCTTTCCAGCGGATATCTTAGTTACAACATGATTGAGCTAGCAAAGCAGTTTTGTGTTGCTATGTGTGGTATTTATTCAGTTATGGGAAATCACGATGTCTGGAAAGCATCAGTAGTGGCTGCAGCTGACAGGGACAGCTCACAACAGCATCTGTTAAAAGCCTCCCGTTGTCGGATACGACATGAAACTACTCCAGTTAGCTCAATCATGTTGTAACTAAGACATCCGCTGGAAAAAATGTTTTTTTCACGGGCCATTTACTGAGTTATTACAGACACCGCTATCGGCTAACAGCTAACAACGTCCCTACGTCGCCCCGGTCAAAATGGTCGTGCAACGATTACGTCACATCCAGAGCCCGTAACTTTACAGGAACCTTCCTCGTACTCCGCTCTCTCAGTGGAGACACGGCGGTTGAGAGGGCAGAGCGAGAGGACGTTCCTGTAGTAGTTCCTGCCCCCCAAATAGTACCAGGAACTTCTTCAGTGGAAACGGGCCTTATCATTCACAAACACAGCCAGCCCCCCCTCCTTTCCTCTTACCGTTGTCTGCTGTCCTGTCGTGCCTGATGAGCTGGAATCCGTCCAGCGCGGCGATCGTGTCCGGTACTTCTGCGTTCAGCCATGTCTCGATAAACACCAGCACGCTGCTCTGCCGGTACTCCCTCTGATGGCGAGTCAGCGCCGACAGCTCGTCCATCTTGTTGGGGAGCGATCTTACCTTCCCCATGACGGACGGACGGGAGGACGGGTTTGTACTGTACTCCATTGTCGGCGCTGCACTCCAGCGCGTCATCCCCGTTTCCTTCTCCGCAGCTCGCCGGGAATGTTGTGCCTCTCCTCGGGCCGCACTAACAGCTGGTCCCGAGTGTAAACAATGGAGGCACGGCTGGGCGCCGGGTCCTCGGACACGATCGTATCCATATCAAAATGGGAGAAAGACCGCTATAAAGAGAGCGGTCTTCGTCTCCATAACAAAACAGAACATAAGTGCTAGCTAGCTAACTGAAAGAAAACTCAAAATAAGAAAGTTAAATGAAAAGAAAGTGAAAAAAGCTCAGCGGTGAGCAGGAGCTGCTGTAACAGGCGTCCGCACTGGGGGCGCCATCTTGAATAATCCTGTCCACAGGAGCATTTTGGGACCAGCATTTGACACTTGATGGACGTGCCATGAGGCACATGGGCTGACTGCTCCCTGGTTTCAAACAGGGCCAACATAGCAACTTGTTTGGGACCTTTTGCTTAAAATGAAATATGTCTCTGAAAACACTTGATAATAAATAAGCCATGCAGTTGCTGAACCTGTCTTCATTTTAGATTGACAACAGTTAGTTTAAAAGCTTTTTAGGATCTTCCAGAGGTGGCAAGTGGTGTGGGGGCCCCTGATTTGCATGAAGTTGCCTAGTTTCAACTTTATGCAATTGTTGAGCAAAAGCCCCATCTCTCAAAATGTCACACAATGCTACATGCATGCATTGCATGGCTGCTGGCATGGATAATGAATGGGAAGTGACAGAAATAAAGGGTCCTGTGGACACGTACCATTACACCAGTTCCACCGTCCTCCATTTTTACGACTGGGGATAGAAACTACAAAGAACTCTTTGGTAAGTGGAGATAGCAACCTTAAATTTGGCAGTCAGTAATTTCACTTCTATTGTACGATTTGGTAGCTATATGAAAATTATTATTCCATTTATATACTAACCCTTAAATTACAGTATGTCCTGTTAAATTTGGTGCATATTTATGCCTCTGCACCAGTGATAGCTGTGGGCAAAGATATTATGATTTTGGGTTGTCCATCCATCCATATGTCTGTCCATCCAGCCATCCCATTCTCTTGAACGGGATAACTCAACAACGCCTTGAGGGAAATTTTGCAGGTTTGTTACAAACATTACCTGTAATCAACAATGATCTGATTGGATTTGGATGGTCAAAGGTCAAGGTCATTGTGATCATGCATCTGTCTCATGCTCATAAACATGTTATCTCAAGAACACCATAAGGGAATTTCTTCAAATTTGGCACAAATATCCACTTCAAATCATGAATAAACTGATTAGAATTTGGTGCTCAAAGGTCAAGGTAACTGTGACCCCATCCTTGCATTCTCGTGAATGCAATATTTTAAAAGACCTTGAGGGAGTTTCCTCAAATTTGTCACAAATGTCTACTTAAGAGTGAACTGACTAGACTTTGGTAGTTGAAGGTCAAAGGTCAACTTCCCCAAGACATCATAGTGTTCTACAAAAAACACTTCTGGCCATTATTCAGTGTCATAACTCAGGAACAGAAGGAGAGACAATTAGTCAGATACTCAATTGATTACACTAATCTTGGGTGTGGACCTTGAAACTGCTGATTGTATAGATCTTCTGTGCTGCCAGGAGGGATGATGGTGTGAAGTAACTGTAAGTGCAACTTGAGTGGTTTGTGGAGGCATACAACCCTGAGGTGGTAATTCTAGTTCTTTTTGTGCACTTTTATTCCTGATAAAATGACTTGTACCAAGTCATTCATTTTTCATATATATTATTTTGGGAAGGGTGCTGCATTTTTTCTCGAAGTCACAGGGAGGGGCAGCAAAAAAAATAAAAAAAATAAACTTAATATTCTGCTCCCCTCCTTATTTTGCTAATTTTTGACCAGTTTCCAAGCACTTGCAGTAGTATGGAGTTAAACTGTGCTGTCCTCCTCCAGCTACGAGTCAGCAGTGTTGGAGACCACTTTTACCCACGGCAGCTGGTCTACCTTCTGTGTGAAGATGTCGTCCTGCTGGGCCTGTGTGATCCTCTACCTCTGGCTGCTGCTGGGCCCTCTGTGCAGCTGTCAGTCTGAATCCAGACCTCGCCGTGCACGTATCAAACGACGCTCAGGATCCTCCCGCCACGTCTCTGTCAGTGTCTGACATGCTCTGTCAGGGGCCAGGCAGGAGGGAGGCACCAAGGTCAGCAGAGGACTCCTGGAGCCTCCTTGCAGTGCCCTGCAGGAGATTTTCATGACTGGAAGTCACAGGATCAGGGTTCAAGACTCAGTGCTGTGACAAGGACCACTCAGAGGGCGCAGTGCCCTGTTAATGTCAGAAGAACTGAATGACGCTCTAAACTGTAAACTCCAATAGTAAAACCACCAGTGAGGACTTGACTGTGGTTTGGAAACACACAGTATGAATTGCCAAAGGGATCAGAGAGGGTGAACTGTCAATCTGTATAATGATCACAGTAAGTAGGTGGCTACATTATGAACTTTTATTATAGTTTTATTTTCAATTTTTGGCTGTATTTATACCTTTAATATTATAAGAGAGTAAGAATTCTTGATATTTAATGTAATGTCGGAACAGAGACACACATCCCAGTGATGTTTTTATCTTTCTGATAAACAAAAGAATCCGCCCGAACAAATATAGCCCTGTTAGTCCCCTGATCCGAGACAGGATGTCAGTGGTTTTGATCATGAACAAATCTTTCTCAAATTTGGAAACAGAGAACTTTAGGCTAATAGCATCAAAGTTCAAACATAACCTCTGATGAAAGAGATCCTTACTGTAACATTTTAGTAGCTTATAAAATTTGTTTGCATCATGTAGTGAACGTTGTTGCAACTATAATCAAATAAATTAACTAAATATTTAGGCAGATCATTTGTGCGAGGGTGTCCAGTCATATTGCCACCTTAGAATTCTAAGGTTCTATCTGTGTTCTGAGCAGTTTGGAGATATGGAGCTTCAAAGCTTTTGCATTCCAATCAGCAAAAATGATATGAACCTTTTTGTTACCGAAAAAAAAAGGTTAAGAAATGCATATAACTGAAAATAAATAAATAAATAAATAAACCACCTCACATAATGTTAATAACTACAAATGTCAGATAGAACCTTAGAATTCAAAGTTGATGATATGTGAAGGATTTTGTAGTCAAATAAACACTAAATCAGATGTCTCTGAGGATTAATCTGTGCAGTCAGCAGCAGGTGTTGTGGTTGGTTATTTTAAAACTAATACTAACAAACTAATACTAACCACCTTTTTTTTTTTTTTTTTTTTTTTTTTTTTAAATCTAGTCTTGTAACTCAAAACTCATGTTGAATGATACTATATGACACCCAGTTATGTCAAGATGATAAAACACATTTCAGTGATTGGCTTCACACCTGCAGTCAAATTCAGGTATTTGTTACTAGTTACAGTATAAACATTAAAAATCTGCTCATCATTTTAGGAAGTACACTGTGTCTGCGGAGGGATGATCTCAGTATGTATCTCCCCTTAAAACCACAACCTGTTAATCTGACATTTCTGTTCATGTACAGACTAAACAAACAGATATAACCGAAGAGCTTTAGAGGGGCAGTTAGACCAATTTTTGAGCTTTGGACAGAACCAAGTTAAATGTGCCCTGTTTCAAGTTTTTATTCTAAGCAAAAGCTAATCAACATCCAGCTATAGCCCCATATATGCACAGACACAGAGTGGTGTAGAATTTCTCAGCTAATTATTTTCACAAAAGCCAATAAGCATATCCAAAATGTAAAATTATTGCTCGAACATCTATTAATTAAGGCCTTTTCAATCCAGTGACTGCTGCAAATTAGTTCAAAGTTCACAGAATAATAGCATGAACTTTATTTAACTTTGTGCTAACAGTTATAAACCAGACAACTAATTTAATTTAATGAAGAACTAATCCTGAAGTGCCTCATTGACAGTAACAAAGAAAGATTTGTTCATGAAGAGTCCAGAGTATGGAAGCCCTGAGAGGCAAGTAAGAATGATTGTTTTTCTCATGGTGATTCATTTTCTAAACCTGATTTAAATTGTTTATCTCTCCTGTGTTTATGACTTAAAGACAGATGAAAAAAGATTTTTCCAGAATAATACTTAAAAGTTCCTTATTTATATTTTTCATTTGTGAAACAAGTAAGTTTTTGAACAGGTCCATCCATCCATATACCCATCCATCCATTTTCATCTGCTAATCTAGGGCCGGGGCAGCAGGCTTAGCGAAGAACTCCAGACGTCCCTCTCCCCAGCAACACTTTCCAGCTGTTTCCAGCTGTTTCCAGCTGTTTCCAGCTCTAGTGTGTTCTTGGTCTGCCCAGGGGGCATCCTGATCCACCTCAACCGACTCCTTTGAATATAAAGGAGTATCGACTTTACTCCGAGCTTTCTCCGGATGTCTGAGCTCCTCACCCTATCTCTAAGGCTGAGCCCAGCAACCCTATGAAGGAAACTAATTTTGGCCACTTGGACCTGCGCATATATAGCACCTTTCTAGTCATTTGACCACTCAAAGCACTTTAACACTACATGTCACAATCTCCCATTCACACACACATTTACATACTGGTGGCCGAGGCACCTGCTACTCAGTCATACACACTCGCACATTGATGGAACAGTCATTGGGAGCAATTTGGGGTTCAGTATCTTGACCAAGGATACTTCGACATGCAGACTGGAAGACTCGATTACACTACCAATCTTCCAATTAATGTACAACACGCTCTACCTCCTGAGCCACAGCCATCCGACACCAATTGCAGATTAGTGCAGATTTAAATAAATTTTTTGCCCAAACAGAGACATGACAGTAATTTTACATAACTTGCTAACATAATATATGTACCCCCTCCCCCAGAGGATCACAATGGAAATAAGCTTGTAGCTTTATTGTGTAATTGAACTGCCTACAGTTTTAGGCATATGTGATAAAGGTCTTCAAGTGAAACAGTGTTATAATTGTCAGATTTATTAATCTATCTTTCTATGTTTTGAGGGCATGGAAAAATGAAAACTAACCTGGAATGATTTTCCTTTTTTAGAGGTTATGGTGCCCTTCAGCCTCCTGTGGCTGACATGGTATAAAAACATTTTTTCTTTTCACCTGCCAAAACTTTTTATATAGATGAAAAAAGTTTTTTTGCCAAGAACTTATCCTGACAAAACCTTTTTTTAACCTGTTCTTAAGTCGGAAACACACAGGAAAGAAAACCCATTACAACTGACTGGATCACCAGAATTTCTTTTTGGTACCTCTCTGGGCTTTCGTACATGGGCCAAAGAGATAACAGATTCTCTTTCAGTACTTTCTCTGCATCTTTTTTTTTTTAAATGATGGACCTTTAAATGCGCAGTGTTGGATGGTCTGACAGAGTGACTGAGAGGCAGCTAAACAGAAAATAATGATGTTCTATGAAGTTCAACACCAGAGGTTTGTTAAACCAAGGCAGAAATACTTCACATTTGACTTAAAATGAGGAATATTGCATATTCACATTATGTTGCTTTACAGTACGCCCATCACTTGATTCTTGTTTACACTTTGTTTGTATTTGTTACTCTATTTTGAAACCGTTAAATAGAAACCAAGAGTGCAAAAAAACCCTAAAAAAAAACTAAAAAAAACCAACCTAAAATCACTTCAAGAGATAATAGAAGCTTTCTGTCTCATGTCTTCAGATGAAGTAGTCACGCCTGCTGAGGAGAACTGTGTTGTGAATCTAAAATAGCCCCCATATTCCCCCGAATGTTCATGCTGGTGTTGGTATGTGGAAATGTGGGACTGGCTTTTCCACTGAAGGCACACTGAGCCTTCTGCGATGACTTCCTCACAGTTAAGGAGCAGTAATCGGTCTCAGTCAAAACCTAAACATATACAGTTATATTGTGTGTAGTTTAATGTTTCCTTTGTTGTAGATATGACGCTTTTTTGTGAATACATTGTTTTCTTACAAACGCTGCTGATCTCACGTCTGCTGTGTTAAACTAAGCAGCACAAATAATTTTAAAATGTTTAATGCCAAATTCAATTGCTTTTTGTCTACAAAAAGTAAATATTCAGAAGAGTGGGTCATTATAATTCATACACAACATGGACAAAAATTATAAAGACATTATTTTGGCACATGTCGATGAGGTTTGAGACAAGATGTTTATATAAATATTTCAAATGCATACCACACAGCACAGAAGTTAACTGACCATTAAACAGACTGAAGGTTTTCTGAAAACAATTAAAATCAGATTATACTTTAGTATATCTGTAGCTAATCAGTGCCACACAATAAAATACTGTATAATTCATAATCTCTTTCACATAAAGTATCACAAAGCATACCTAATATAACACACTTTAAAAATGAATACCACAACACAGACACTATAAAAGATGTTAAACAAGTGACACACAACTGAATGTGTTATGGTTTAAGCATATTTTTTTTAAATATATAAATACATGGTGAAGCAATATGTTGTGACTATATCTGGAGTTCAAACTTAAAAAAAAAATCCACCTCTAAATCCTGATTGCATGTTGCACCATGAACTTGTTGCTTTTACATTCAGTTACATGTGCTGTTTGAAAGACAGATGATAGGTGAAAGCAGAGTTATAATATGTTAGATTTTAATGTAAAGTTGTTTAAAAGAAGAAAGAAGTAAGAATCTGGTTGTGATGGCTGGTACTGTTTTCACCTGATGAGTTTGTGTGTGTGTGTGTGTGTGTGTGTGTGTGTGTGTGTGTCATCATGGTAAAATGTAATCCTGGTGACACCTATTGTAGTGAGAACAACCACAGCAGCCATTTGAGTATTTTGCCAGGTGTTTATTTGTCTGTCTGTCTGTCTGTCTGTGGACAGATTTTGTCAACACGATAATGTCACAATAATGCAAGATGGAGACACAAAAAACAGATGTATAGTTAAGATCAAAATCAAGGTAGAGTTTGGAGTTGGGTGTGGTTCAAGCAAGGCTGCCGGAAGTAGAGGGATAGGCAGCTCTGTCTCATTACAAACTCATCAAATGGTGCCTCTTTGTCAGTGATTTTGGCATTACACAACGCAAAAAAGACACATTCCCCAGCGGTATGATACACCGCCGGACGGCGTCAGTTTGAAATGCTGCCGGAAACAATGTAATATAAGGAGCTGTAAAGTCTCTATAGGGCAGGTAGAGGGAGTGGCAGATGGGTCCCACAAACCCCAGACTCTAAACCAGCAGCCTGCTGTCCAATTCCTGTTTGAATGTTGAGCCACACCATTATGTTTTTTTTCTAAATCAACCACTTGCTTTTGTTGCACAAGGAAATAAACATAAAAACCAGATGTTTTACTGACATAAGTTTATTTTGAAAACTATTGTATGGATCTAACGTGCAGAAATTTTACATTTCCTGTTCAAGGACAAGTGTAATTTTGGAAAGACACAATGCATGTGGTAGATACTGGAACCCAAATTGCTCCCGAAGGCTGTTCCATTAGTGTGTGAGTGTGTGTGAAAGGTTACTGAGTAGCAGGTGGCACCATGCATGGTACCCTTGGCCACCAGTGTGTGACTGTGTCTGTGAATGGGTGAATGTGACATGTAGTGTAAAAAGTGCTTTTAGTGGTCGGCAGACTAGAAAAGCACTATACAAGTGCAGTAACGAATGTAAACTGAGCATCCAAGAGCAGACACAGGCATCTAGCGCATCATATTTGGACAAAAAAGTCTATTGACAAAGCGGCAATATTTGTCAAGTTGGGATGAGAACATGTTGGGATGGGAGGTATGGAAAAGTCCATCATCCCTCCCCACAGTACGTTGGAAGAGCAGCTGGTTTTCCTCAATCCTCAATGTTCCTCAACACAGGAACAATGGAGTCTCAGGTGTAATTTAAGGATAATTCGGGTTTACATTAAGGCAGCTCTAGAAAGACCGCCCTCCACACTTTAACTCTGAGGGACTGATACCAAAACCTAACACTTACTGATTGCTAAAAACATTTGGTATCAGATGATGAGTCAGTGTATCCTCAGAAATAAGCAGAGGACAAAATGTCAAAATGGTGTTCAGTGGTACTTCATCTTAATGTTTTGAGGTGGATTTTTCTTTTAATTTTACACCGACAAAAATACAATCACATACAAAAATTGAATGACAACTGGAAAAACAGCAATAACAAAAAGGCCATTTCAGTCAATGTTCTTATCTTTGGTATGTGTTTAAAGTTGGGCGCAAGCATCCGCCTAAAGTGCTCGGTATGGTACAATAAGGCAGTCACGTTTTCAAATAAACATGGAGTCTTTTTGGTTTCCTAATGTGGCAGGTTTTAAATGTTAAATGTCAAATGTCGATGATCTAAAGGTCATTGTTCTCCAAAGATGCCACTCTGGAATTCATCAGGCGGTCACATGAATCACACAGAGTCTGATGATGTTTTGAAGGTCCAGAAATTAAACAATGGAGGTGAATAAAGCTTTATAGTGAGCTTCATTCTCTAAAGCTTCATTCTCTGACACACACACACACACACACACACACACGTATAGTTTGTCTCTACACTTGTCCCATCAGCTCTGCTGGCTGTTTGGGTCCTCTGTTGCTGCAGAGTCTTTCAAGAGGTCGCAGCAGCTCGTCCTCTCTGGGTCTGTAGGGCACCATGTAGCTCTCTTCCTCCAACAAGATGCGGTTCAGTGTGTGCTCATAGTTAATGTGGCGACGCACCATCAGTATATATTGCTTCCCCTCCTCCAGGTGGGGGCAGTCACACACATTAGGGACCCACAAGAACTCCCGGTGCTCCAGGCGAAAGCTGTTCCGGTAGGTGTGGATAATCTGGACATCGTATCGGGTCTCCTCGCCTCTGTACAGCTTCCCGAGAACTCGAGCACGGAAAACTAACAGGAAACAGAGTTTAATATGATGTTTCAAATCCCATGTTCAAGTTAGCATCCTGTCACAACTTATTTAAAAACAGCACAGCTACAAGCTTTAGACTCACCAAAGTCCTTCTGGCAATACTGTCTCTGGCGTTCCCTTCGACCTTTGACCCGCCGACACTTCCCACAATGCCCTGCAAGTTAAACCAAGCTAAAATAAGCTAACAAAGATAGTCATGATAAAAGAGAAAAGACTTTAAACAGGCTGTTCTCACAAATTTTTCGTATGTTTTCCTTCAAAAAGCAAAGCACCCAAATTCATACATATCCTACATTTTTTGAAAGGCTGTGATCAAGTGACCAATGCACTGATGGCAGTAAACATGGAAGCCGTCCTGAGGGCTTGTAAGCAGGTTGGGGTGGTAGATGGGTCACAAAAAACTGGACTTTTACCCGTGACTTCCCCTGGAGTTGCATGTATGGATCTGTGTTAGCTTTGGGTGAACTGTGAGTCATTTTAAGATACGTCTTCACCATGTTTCTTTTCCTAAACGTAAGCTCAGTAACTTTACTTGCCTAAACCTAAAGATACCCAAACATGGTTCTTTTTCCTAAACCTAACCACAGCAGTCTAACTTTTATTGCCTAAACCTAACCTCCGTAACTTTATGCTAATTATATATAACTGTATATTAAGGACGTAACATCATTCAGAGTTTCCGCTACATGTAATTGATGGTGGTGTGCCGCCACGCCTTCAGAATGCTGATTTTTTTTTTCAGATGTTAAAACAATGTGAAGTATATTGTATGAATGGATATATATATATATATATATATATATATATATATACACACACACACACACACACACACACACACA
>NW_026082402.1:0-5959 GCF_006386435.1 Epinephelus moara | reverse complement strand
CACACACACATATCATGAAATGCTCTGTGACACTCCGCTGCAATTAACTTTATTTTGAAAAACGAACACCGGAGTCATCACCTGCCTGTCTGGCTGTACTGCGGCACGCTCAAGAGTGGAGGGGAGGCAAAGAGACGACAGTCTGAAGTAGAGGGAGAGAAAAGGGGTGAGAGATAGGTAGTGCTGTGTAGAGCTTAGATTGGGCCCAAAAATCCAACCTGACCCCACGCATGTTCTGTCCGAGCCCTACCGGGCCCGTCCCTTTAACTGTATGAGCCCGAGCCCGGTTTAAACCCGACTTTTTTTTAAGGATACGAACGTGGACATTGAAGGCTGACTCTCATCTTTCTTTCCATGGCAAGCCTTCGTCATGTGCCTCTTAAGTGTCGATGTCCCCGTCTTTTTGCTGTCCTATACCAGCACGGTGCTGCACTTGGTACACTAGACGAAGCCGATACACAAGTTGTCAACAACTCACATATGTGCGCCAGTGGCGCCGTCAAGGGGAGGGGCATTTATTAATTTGCGACACCTACTACCTGTTAACCATGTCCCCTCTCCAGACAACCTGGTCAGTGTAAGAGCACATTCAAGATCAAAAGTATTCAACACACTTTTAACTATTTTTATGTGTAGGTGAGGACAGACCTGAGGAACAGGCAGCATCAATGGGCTACCTCATACGACAGAGCCTTAGAGCTCTTTTTCAAAAAATCAAGAAAAATAAAGTGCTCCCAGCCAGGCTGCAAACTGTGCCATAAGATTAGACTACAGTTAGTTGTGCTACAGTTGTGTAGTGAATAAATAGTGTATTCATAAAAACATTCAGTTTCCGTCATCGCCGGAGCCCTCCCTAACAGTTTCAAAAAATCCTGGAGGAAACGCTGATCATTCATGGGGCACAAATTCTTAGGATATCATATGAACAGTCGTGCATGCATTTTTCATAGGAAATCATACAAATGTAGTTTTATAAACTAGGTTCAGGAAAAACGACCACGCCTCAAACACATCCCATTTCCGCCCAATAGTATTTAAGCACACCTGATGCATTCTCTTTCTCTTCAACACATTTCTCACACCAAACTGGACATCAGAGACCAGACGACAGACTGTCTCCACCTCCAGAAAGGAAAAGGAATTCCCTTCAGCTGCGGCCACAAGCTGGGTTCCAACTCCACGCCGCTCCATTAAACGCCATGCCTATGTAACTGCTGGCATGTAGGGATCATCCCCCGAGACATCCATGCTAGGATTGCCACCCGTGACGTCACAGAGATTCCAACTTCTCGAGGGCAGCAGCCAGTACCATAAGCTCCCACTAACAGGGAGCCAGGTTGTATGGTCTCAAGTTTTAAGTTACTCATTGTCACATGCAATTAGAAGAAACAATTGTCATTTGTTTGTTTGGCAAACAGTAATCTCAAATCTCAGGTTCCTTCTACCAATGCCCTTTTAATACGTATTAAGGGAAATCTCTCAAGTAGCCATTGCTCATTTAATTTGTACAAAAGGAAACCACACTAGTAAAACAAACTAACAAACAAACAATAACCCTATGGCCCCTAGTTTCCCAGTGAGGCGCAGGGTGGCAAACCCCGCGCAGAGCTAGTTTCGAGCAGCGCAACCCGAGGCGCGCTCGGTTTGGTAGTTTGGCAGACTGAGGTGCGCTGAGATGGGTGTGGCGGCACAGCAGAGGGAGGTGTCGACAGATCCAGCTTGGCGCAGTGACATTTTCGTGCCAAAAGGCCTCGCCGAAGGTGCGCTAAAAGCTTTCGTGCCAAAAGGCCTCGCCGAAGGTGCGCTAAAAGCTCGCCAGCTGAAACCAGGTCTACTGTCAGCTAGAGTTGGGTGGTATCCACATTTTGTTACTGTTAAACCTTCCCCTCATTGGGGCGTCGGTAGCATAGTGTACAGAGGCATTGCCTTGCTGCAGCAGGTTTGAATCCGGCTCACGGCCCTTTGCTGCATGTCAGTCCCCACTCTCTCCCCATGTCACTCTCTGTCCTGTCATTAAAGGCAAAAAGCCCACAAAAATAATCTCAAAAAAAAGAAAAGAAAAGAAAAGAAAAAACTTTCCCCTCATTTTCCCGGGGTATACGGTATTATGGTGACCAATTAAAATTACTTTGAAGGGCTCAGAGGGAGTCGCCAAAATGTCGGCTTGTGCCTATACCGTTGAGAAACCTAATAACAAACATTACATAGGCCTAAGAATACTGAACAAATCACAGCAAAACATGTACAACATTAACAACTTTTATTAATAATTATACCATGATCTGGGTGAATACTCAATTCTGATTGGCTGCAGGGTGTCCGTTAAAAGGTGTTATAGGACAGCTAAAAAGACGTTCCTGTCAAATTGCCTGATGACAGGCTCTAAATTATTGTGCTGGCTCAACTGCTAGTTTGTAACCATAGCAACGGAGACTCAGAGCAGAGGCAACGAATTACAACGGGCATCATGAGTGATTTTATCGTTTCATTTAATTTATTTGGTGAATCTGATAATTTTGATGACTGGGATGCAGAAGAAGAGAGGATAGAGAATGAAAAGAAAAGGAGAAACGGCACAAGGAGGTGACACTGGAAGAATTAAATAATTTAGAAGATGAGAAGGATGAGCCCAACACCAAGAAGACAACGAAATGGACAGTTCAAATGCCACTATGATGGACATACCCATATCACTTTCAAATTTCACTACTAATGGCAATGTAGCATTTAATTTTAAATAGGAAACAATCATTAATTTGTTAATGTGTTTATATGATTTAATCTCGACTACTATATGCTTATGAATTATTTGTTGCAATTAAAAACGATTTTGACTACTATTTGGATGTTGATTATTTGAAACAAATTTTCTTGGGCCTATAAATGAATGCCAATGAATCATGAAAGTAATATCTAAGTTTTTGTTTTGCACATCATCCTCTGACCACCAGAATCTGTAACACACATAGTACAGCGGGTAAGTTCTCAAATTATGAGGAATTGTGCACTTTTTGAAAAAAGCATGACATTTCTACCATAGTTAGTACATACCATAAGGTTTATTTTCAGATGTGGAGGGAAGTCAGATTTGACCTCTGAGGCCCGGGAGAGGTCATATTCAAGATGGCCACCAATAATATTCAAATATGCTTAACTTTGGAACCAAACACAATAGAAAAACATTTAAGGTGTCATTTCCAACTAAGTTTAGGGTGCCCATTCAGTTAGTGATACTCTTGAGATCAATGGAATTCAAGAAAATGCATTTAGGTCAAGGTCAAGGTAAAAATTTGCTTACAAAAAATAAAACATTTTCCCCTCTTTTTTAAATTTTTTTTTAATGAACCCAAAAAATATTTCAATTACTTTTTACTCTCATGTATTATTCAGTAATTAGTTATCATTTACTGGGATGTGTGGTTATTTTTTCCTGCTAAGCACATCATTATCAGCAGATGGCCCTCTAGAGCATCAGTAGCTAATGCCAGTAGCAATGTAGTCAGTAGGCAACATGATGAGTAGGCTACAGTATGCACAAGTGACGAGACAGAGAGCACTTCTGACATAAATATCCTACCAGGTAAACTGACTGACTATGTACAGACAATGGCCGTGTTTCCCAGTTAAGAGCGATCTTAAGACTTAAGAGCACAGTTAAGAACGTCTTTGGTAAGAAGGGTTGCTAAGATACGAGTGTTTCCCAGATGCGTTCTTAATGCCCTTCTAAGGATCGCTCTTAAGATCGCTCTTTAAGAAGCTCTTAACAGGAGCTGTCCACTACCGCGGTGCTGAAACAATCGATGTTAGGCAAATCGATCACCCACCACTTAATCAGCGCATAAGTCACACACAGCGCTGCTACCTAATGTACTAATTCCCTGCTGCTCGTGTGTATGTGTGTTCTAATAATTCTAATGAAAAACTAAGACGATAAATATTTGTTAATGACCTATTTTCATGATGAAAACAAGACTACAACTAAATAAGAAGTAGTCTTGGTAAGAGAATCATAAGGAAATGTATTATATTTAAACAAAAAAACACAGACGCCTTGCTGAGGCTGGTGCCGTCTCCCACCACGTCCAGGAAGCTCCCCACTGCGTAAAAACGCAGCGCAGCCAGGCATTGCACCTCCGGGCTGAGGGCAAAATTGCACCAGGTTGCCCTCCGGATGTGTGGAGACACTAGTTGATGAGGCGTTGTATCTCGGTACTTCATTTGGACAGCCCCGTCTGACAGCACGTCGAGTGGGCTGAAGTGCTGACGCACAAATGCATTTACATATACCATTTGGCTTCGCACACGGCGACGCTGTTGGTTAGCAGCGACAATATGTTGTAAAGCAGCCATGGTATCTCACACGTGTGATGTGGCACCGCCTTTATATAGAGTAGCGGGTGGAGCATCCATTGATGTGGTTCCAGCTGAGCTCAATTACACCTGTCAGTTGCCTGATATCAGAATGTCGCAGGTTTGGAGGGTGGATGTGTTTCTGTTGTGCCCTGATGCATTTTTTGGATGTGGTAAACTATCTCATATGTGCATACAGATGTGGGATATGTGCAGACAAATTATGATAAATGATAGTCATGATGATTCATTTTATTTGTGTGCCTGATGTGCACAGCACATACAGGAACACACTTGCTACTGTTTTTTTTCCCCGTTAAAGGGGTTTTTTTGGGGAGTTTTTCCTTATCCGCTGCGAGGGTCATAAGGACAGAGGGATGTCGTATGCTGTAAAGCCCTGTGAGGCAAATTGTGATTTGTGATATTGGGCTTTATAAATAAAATTGATTGATTGATTGATTGTTATTCCTCATACTTATTTTTCTTCTTCTTCTTATTTTTCTTCCACCAGATTTCGGTGCGTAACTTGTGCCACAGCTCTGAGCGCACATAGGGTCTTCATAAAACATATAGATTCAAGATTCAAAGTGTTTATTGTCATATGCACAGTAAGGACATGTGTTTCCCTGCAGAATGAAATCCATTCTTTTCTGTTATCAATTAATGCTAAACAATATAAATCTGAAGTATAAAATAGATCAAAATATATACGGTACGCACTGTTTCAATATCTACGGAAGCGTATTGCATTCACTTAACAAATTAAAAAAAGTCTGTTTTATTGAGTATTTTTTTTCTGTTTTTCGGAGTAATTTTTTTATTTTTCTGTTTTTCGGTGTAATTTTTTCTGTTTTTCGTGGTATTTTTTTTAAGAGACCAATAGAACAACAGACACTTTCATTCCTTTCTTGAGAGCTCGATATAATGGAAGCCAACATGACCCGCTTGTTTAGTTTAATCCAGTTTCACTTTGTTATGAGTTTGAGACACTGGGAGATACTCTTGTCTTTAAGTCGTATAGATGGTATTATCATTAGTTTGTCGACTTTACGCAGGCACCGGTCACTTGCAGGTGCCAGGTGGGAGCTTCTCGCGAGATTTTTAAGTATCTTGTCTCCTCGTTCAGGAAAAAAAATTACCACGAATAACAGAAAAAACTTACCACCAAAAACAGAACCCCCCCGAAAAACAGAAAAAAATTACCACGAAAAACAGGGAAAAAAATACTCAGAAAAACAGAAAAAATTACACCAAAAACCAGAAAAATAAATAAATAATTCCGAAAAACAGAAAATATTACTCAGAAAAACAGGGAAAAAATTACTCAGACAGTAATTAGTCAGAAAGCTTAGTGTAATATTAATTTGCCTGACGCGGCTGGATCTGTGAGCATTTGGTTGCTAAGAAGACTGTTAAGAGTGGGTTAGCTCGATCTTGCAAGGCAAGGCAAGTTTATTTGTAGAGCACAATTCGTACACAAAGTAATTCAAAGTGCTTTACAGAACAAGAAAATGCATTAAAATCACAACACAAAATAAAAACATAAATAGTCATTATAAAATGAACTTTAAAAGTGAAGAGTGCAGATAAGATCCTTTCAGTCATATGT
>NW_026082401.1:0-25000 GCF_006386435.1 Epinephelus moara | reverse complement strand
TAAATATCATCTGACCAAACGTCCTCTTTTGCCCGGACATGTCCACTTTTCATGTCCTGTCCGGGGCGTCCGGGGGGCGGGGGGTTATAAATTGATGATAATGTCCGGTTTTCCTTGTGTGTGTGTGTGTGTTAGAGTGCAGCACATTTTTCTGTCCAAACCCGACAGTCATTCTGTTTTGTTAAGTCCGAAACTGAACCAAGCCCGACATTATTTAATTACTAAAGCACTGAGTTTGTGTCACACAGTTGTTATGGTTACAAGCTATTTAACAGGCCGGGCGTGCGCCGTGGGTGCTCTGCGGAGAGGGAAACCTCCGTGTTTGAGACGGGAGCAGGCGGCGGGAGGTCCGAGACTTCCAGCGAGGAGAGAGGTAGAAACAAACAGCCAATGTGTGTGTGTGTTCTGTTCAGGTGTTGTCACGTAAATAACGGTCCCCAAGCAATAAACAGGACAGACAGTAGGACAGTAATTTATTTTTACACTACATTTTCCCTGAGAGCTGACCAAATCCGACCCGAACCCGAATACAATTTATACATTTTTGACCGAACCCGGAACGACCCATCGATCGGGACCCATCGGGCTCGGATCAGGTAGCCACACTCTAGTGTGTGTACGTGTCCCCTATCTATAGGGAGGAAATTCTTCACACAGTTAAAATACATGGAAAAAATGATTTGAGTCTTCTTTTCATACACACTAATGAATGTCTAGATCTACTCACACCTGCAAAACACTAAAATAAATTACATATAATAATTTAATAATAATTTTGTCACTAATTCTTTGAAATGTTCCTGTCTCTTTGTGCATCTTTTGCATCATCATTCCAGTCGCCAGGAGACAATGTGGTACGTTCCATATGTGCAAATCACAAATATGTAACATGTGTTAGTTTCATACATATCATTTCAGTTTTTCTAATATGACAAAGTATGAGTCAGCCTTGTCGTCAGGAGGTGGAGGGGATGGTGGATGGTGTGACACCTCGGCGAGACGCCTGTCAAGCTGCAGATCACTGCTCAAGACCAACAAACAACAAAATCAGATGTTTCTTAATGACCCAGCGCTGTTTTTTCAGTAGAGATTGTGCCACCAAAAACAAGTATTTTAAGCCAAAACATGATCTTTTTCTAACCATTACCAAGTGTTTTTTGTCCTAAACCTAACCACACAATGACCACAGCATTGTTGAAACATTAATTTCAGTGTATCCACTATATAATAATGCATAAATGTAATGTGTCCAGAAATGAACAATGTCAACATATATTGTTATATGATTGTATTGCCTCCCGATGACAAAGTCAGCTCATATACATGTAACATGTTTGTGGTTTGCAGCGATGCACCATGCCAACACTTTCTTCTGGTGACTGGACTGATCTATCAGTCGCTGATGTGTCCTGTGGAAGTGTCTTTGAGCAAGTTACTGAAGATCACTGACTTTGTGTTGACTGGAGTCACTGAAGAAAATCTTGAGATGGTGATTAGATTCACTGGCAGGTGGCAGGAGCATCAATCTATTGAGTTTGTGCTAACAGCTTTGTGTGAAGAGAAACAAAAACTAATCTGGCATTCTTCACTTGTCTTTGGTACATTTACATGCAGAGACGCTCTCATCCAGACACTGACGTCCAGTTGGGACAGAAGTAAGAGATTAAATTGCTTCTCCATCAATAAAAACACAATGTGAGGAGCTCTGGGGTCGATCGGCTCCCCGCTGAGACAACAGCAGCAAAAACAGGAAAACACACAAGGACATCAAAGTAGAAATACTTAAAGAGATTATCCCAGAGACTCAACAGCAAGCTGTGAAGTTATCAGAAAACAACATGCAGGCTAATCAGCATGAAGGGAGGCATTTCTGTCATGATTAAACACATAGAGTGGATTACACAGTGGAGGGATCTTTGAGGTCATGTGCTTTTATTTGGATGTATACATATTACACACCAACTTTGCACAGTATGTACTATGTACTAATCTTTGCTGTATACTGCTTTTGAAGTGCATATTCAAGAAATGTATACCAGCAGTAAATATGCACCATCAGATATTAATCAGAGTTCAATACAAACGTCATTGCCAGAAAAAATGCTGGCATTGTAACTTTCTGCAAACCACGGATATGTTACATTTGTACGTTATTATGTAGTGAACACATTGAAATTTCTGTTTCAATAACGCTGTGGTGATTGTGTGGTAAGGTTTAGAAACAAAATCCACTTGATAATGGTCATTTGGACCGAATGCAATGATTGACCGAGCGTCCTGTCTGTCTTCCCCACGTGGAGGCCTCTGACTGAAGTAACCCCTTGCGTAACATCCCCCCACCCCCCACCCCCCGCACCCGAGTCTGTGAGACAACAAATAGGTTAGTAACAGGGATGCTTGTGGATATAAACTTTTCTCCGTAACAATGGCAAGACAAATGCAGACCACCGTTTATACCTCCAGCCGCTCCAACGGGGAAATCAGTTGGCAAAAGAAAGAATATTGCAGAAAAAGCTAACACTAAGAGAGAACTCGATGCTGCAAGAGACAAAACTCAGGTCAACATCGGCTCTGCTTTCGAGCGATGTCGAAGACTGATGCAGCTTCATCCTGAGCTAGTAGCTTTAGTTTGCCTCTAATGTAACATAGGCTATAACGTTATATATGACAACACAGCATCCAGTTGCTAATGGCTAACGTTAGCCTACTGTAGCGTAGCCTTTGAAACATAACGTTATCTTCCTTGTGCGTTTCCACTTACTAGTAACGTATACACTACTATCTAACGTTAGCACTGTAACCTTATTCTAAAACTCACTCCAGTTGAGTTTTAATACTCCGGGGTTGTGTCTGACTGTCTTGGTGGTAACGTTACACTCGCTTTCCTCTTGCGTGTATCTAACGTTACCTTGCCAACGCCTACGTCTAGACGTAATGAGGATGTAATGGAGGAGGGGGGAGTAGGCCTTTGGAGGGAGGTGGAGTTGCAGGAGGAGGGGGATGGGATTTTGAAGGGAGGCGGGAGTTGTGGATGTTCACATTTTTTCTAAGTGCTGTGTGAAATGCAAGAAGAGTAGCTTTAATAGGAAATGTAATTTTCTCAGCATTATGGGTCCCTCAAAACATGTTTGCTTTTTTATATTAGTTGTATGTATTATAAGAGACAAGGCTGGGATTGAACCTGTGACTGCTCAGTTACAGGACAGACAGACTCTCTGGGATCTAATAGTAAAGCAATCTCACCAGTAGTAGGCGGCACTGGGGACCAGTAGCATCCACCCTGCCGGCGGCATCTTCTCCTCCTGTCTCCTGTGACTGAAACAACCACTGAAGAAGAGGAAGAGGACGAGGAAGAGGGGAACAAACCTGGAGGAGAAAGATAGAGGAGAGAAGGAACGATCACAGCTGAAACGCTCTGCTCCCTTATTGAGAGACCTGTGAAACATCATCCGTCACAGCACAAATACTTTTCCAATTCAAAGTCTTTTTAGCCAAGTAAAGTCCAAATGTCCTGAAGTGTTGTGCATTTTTGTCCACGATTGTCCAGCATTGGTAGCTCACTTTGTGAACTTTCAAATCAAATCAAATTTATTTCTAAAGCATTTTTAAGGTCAATCAGAGTTGACAAAAGTGCTGTACAATAAAATAAGTAAAATGACATAACATGGTAACAGCAAAATGTAAGAAATAATGTAACAAACCCAAAAACATGCACAAATAGCAAGTATGTAAGTAAGAGAGGACATTAGAGCATTTATGACTATCTTTAGGTCAATAAACGAATAAACGATATAAGCGATATTTCTAAGTTGTAAAAAGCAAACTTTCACAACAGTGTTAATTTGTATGTCAAATTTTAAAACTGAATGAAAGATGAGTATGGGTATGAAGGTTAGGCGTCAGGGGCCCTAGGTGGTTTGCTATACCCTGGATGGAGCTGGAGGAGCCAAATAAGACAATTTCTGTCTTATTATCATTTATTTCAAGACAATTTTTTGCCATCCAAGATTTCACATCTTGGAGGCAGTTGAGGAGGGACCTAACTGCGTTGTTATTGTTATCACCCAGTTCACTCGGTTATCATCTGCATAGAAGTGGTAGGAGAATATTGTATTTATGGAAGCCTAACGGGAGCATATACAGGGCAAATAAGAGGGGTCCCAAGATGGAGCCTTGGGGTACACCACAGATGATGGGCGCAGAGGAGGAGAACAGGTTTCCAGTTTTGTATTATTCCTCCTGTTTGCTTGATTAAACTACAGGACAGAGGGATGTCGTATGCTGTAAAGCCCTGTGAGGCAAATTGTGATTTGTGATATTGGGCTTTATAAATAAAATTGATTGATTGATTGATTGATTGACATTTAAAAAACAAAACAAAAATGAAACTATATTTTTGTTTATAAAAGATTAACGTCTTCAGTAAGAACCAATGGGCTTGGAGCTAAGAGCCAGAGACAAGAAGTCAGACAATATTGACAGACGGACAAACACAAATATCAACAAACTTATCCTTAAATCTCTGGCATGAGAATCTGATATTTACAGGTATTGTAACATTACAGTTGATTTCATGGAGTGTTGGTGTGGCTCTATACTGAATGAATGCTGGTAGTCAAACAGTTTTGAGACTTCTTACCACATCAGATGACCAAGGGTGTCATCAAAGTAAAACAGGAGCTCAAAGGCATCGATCTGCGAAATAAAATAATGTTCATTAGTTTAATAGACTTGAGCCCTTATTAGTGATAGATTCAACAGAGCCGTTATCCTCCTGTATTGTGTCTTTGAAGAACTATTCTAGCTTAAAAATGCTTTTTGCAGTTGTGGGTCCGTTGTGTTCTACACATGCTTGTGCTGAGGTTGCATCAGAAACATGTTTATAGTTGTAATTTTGAGACAATTCTGAATAAATTGCAATGTGACTTTGCTTCTTAGCTGAAGGACATACTCTGAAGGAAATGAATTACAGTCTACTAAATATGGTAATATCAAGACAAATGCCATGTCTTTTGATAATAATTACAGTTTAAGATCATTTTTCTGCACTTGGGGAATAAAGTCCTACATTACATCACATTAGAAATACTTCAAACATTCATACAGACATTTCTCTCCTCTGGGTGAAAATTGTAACCATTAAAAGATCCTGTCAACAACCAGTTTCTGTTTCTCAGCCCTTGACATTCTATGTATCCCATCTCCATATAGATTTCACTGTTTTCAGTTAAACGCTGTATACTTTTGATTGCTTACTTCAAAAGAATAGGTTTACTTTGACTCAGATAAATAAAGAATAATATTGTCTAACTAGTGTTATTGTTCTCTGCTTGTCTTGTCTGCATGCTATTTCATCACTCTGTGTGGGGCAACACTTTTTAAGTAGAGTTACCTGCTATTGTTTTAATTTCTCAGCTGTTTTTCCTGCTAAAAGATTAGAAATTAAAAATTAAAAAAATAAATCAGGCTGCAACTACTGATTATTTTTATTATCGATTAGTTGACCGTTATTTTCTCAATTAGGGATCTGACCAAAAAAAAAATAGAAAATGGTGAAAACTACCTGTCACAATATCTTTGAGCACAATGTAACATCTTTAAGTGTCGTGTTTTGTCACCCAACAGTTCAAAACCCAAATATATTTAATGAAGCAGCAAATTCTAACCTTTGGGAACCTGGAACAATCTCCTGTTTGACAATTTTGCTTGAAAAATATCTTAAAAGATAAATTAGTTATCAAAGCAGTTGCTAATTAATTTTCTTGCATCAACTAAAAGATTACATGACTAATTTTTGCAGCTCTGAAATTAAAATGAAATTAATTTGCTGATGAAGATCATGTGACATAGGTGAAAGTTTGAATCTACAGATATGTTACAACTCACAGTTAAAAGTGGGGCTGCATCTGACCCTTATTAGGGACCCTTTTTGGAAAAAACAACTGTTAGAATACCCATCAATCTAATTAAGTTTCCAGAGAAGCTGCAGAAAAATCTAATACGTTGACACTGACTGAAGATTTTACTTTATCAAGAGCAATCTTTGGTAATTAAATCATTAGGGTAATTAAAATATAATAAGCGTATTCGTTGGTCGACTATTTGATTAATTAACCAGTTGTTTCACATGTAGCTGAAAGCATGACGGTCAAACCTGTTTTCAGATGGTTTATCAAAGACATTCTGGAAAATGTAGGAGATCACTAACTGAAGAAGAAGACACACCCTGTGTAGCTGTGATGTCACAATGACTACATACCACTCTACATCCCTGCTGGGTGTGGTCACAAGTACAACAGACTGCACCCAGCTGTTTTGTTTGTTTAAAACAAACAAAACAAAACAAAACACAGACGTCACAACATGTATCACAGAATAATAAAATACATGTAAATGTGTTCAGATACAGAGGAACGTGCCAGAGACGACGGTTTGAGGTTCCTCATGACTGGATTCTCTCTGATTGACAGGTGCAGCTGGTAGCCAATCACCAAGAGCCGTCGGGTGATGGAGTCGGCTGCCAGGTGGAGGCTGGTTCCCATGACGACGGCAATGATGCCGACATGGACAGCAGGCCGGGGCAACGTCCTGGGGCTGCGTTCAAGCATCTGTAAGAACACATGTTTGACCGTGATGTGAACGACTACACAGACATTTTTGTATATAGGTGTATTACTGCGTGTGTGTAGCAGCATGTTGTGTCTCTCAGGTACTTTGAGCAGGATGAGCGGTGTGGTGATGTTGTACAGTATGTGGAGGTATTCTGCAGCACCAGGACGGTTCAGAGGAAACCAGTCTGCTGGAAGGACGAGCTGCAAAAGATTCAGGCAACAAGAAAATACAGATTCAAGTTTAACTTCTCTCTTAAAAGATTCAAATAACAGTTATGATTTAGATTTCTATCACTTTAAAAACAGGCCAAACTAAGTGCAGCGTCTCTTTCAGCTTTCACTATGAGCTGTCTGTCGGGGCTGTGCAAGATGATCTTTAGAGTGCATTTTAAACCAGAAAGAAAGTTTTTAAAGAATTATTTCTAATGCTATTGCTGGGGATTAAGCAGATTTAAATCTAAAAAAAAAAAAAAAAAATTTTTTTTTTTTTTTAAAAAAGGGACAATTTCTTGAGTCTCCTCATAACACTTTAAGTATTAATTTAATTTAATTTAAATCAAATATAAATAAATAAAAATATACGACATGGAAATGTTCATTTTATTTTCTGGCTGAAATTATCCTCCATAAATGAGCACAGTTAATCATAAAAATTGAAATTTGTCTTGCAGGAATGGAGACCAGTTAATCATCCTATTACCATGACAACAGGCCGGCCCACATCCAGGATCCAGTTGTGGACGGTGAAGCCGAGCCAGAGGTCCAAATGGAACCGAGGCTTTGACAGAACTGCTTCCATCTCCACAGAACTGGCCGCCCGGCTGCAGAACACACGACATGTCACAGACAGATTAATGTGCAGAGAGGTTCATTTTATTTAATTCAACTGCCGTCTGGTTCACTAAAGCAGCAGGTAATTATGTAGCTGGCCACTCTGGCTGCCTTCTAGACACATTGTGGAGTAAATTAATGTTGTAATGCATGATGGGATTTGTCTGAGATCAGCGGCTCAGAAAATAAACCAAAATGTAGCGACGCTGAAATAGAAACATTTACTGAAACACCACATATCTACAAGTGGGAGAAATACAAATGTGATAAATAATAAACTGCAAATAAATATGATAATATGAAGCCACTAAAATGTGAAAATGTTGTGAATCACCACAGAGCATCAGCAGCTCAGTGAGTTTTACTTCCTGGCTCAAGGACACATTCATGTTCCCCAGAGGATGAATCCTATTCACTTTGGTGACAACACAGTCACCAGAAGAAATGTTGGATTGCAACCAGCTGAAACTTATCCTGGTTAGAATTCCTTCAGTATTCATTGTTCAGGTGAGGTTTTTACCAGGAGCTGAATTATCCACAGAGATCTCTTCCTCTCCAAAACAAACAGACCAGGTGATTAAAATCAGTAAAAACACTGAATAAAACAGCCTCACGTTACAGAACAAATCTGTTTTGGCATGTTAGAGATGGGCTGCTCACTCACCACATGCTAATGTGTGTTCACCCTTTTCCAGATGTTTGGGAGGCTTTTACAAGGAGCCAACTTATCCGCACAGCTCTCTTCCTTCACTAAAATCACTGAATAAAGCAGTTTTGTATTTAAAAAATCTGTATTTTTTGACTCGGCTGTCACAGACGGGCTTCTAACGATGGTGGCTGATGTTAAAAAACGCGAAAACATGAATGTCCCTATCTAGAGCCAGTGTTTTGTTTGTACATTCTGGGCTACTGTAGAAACATGGCAGTGTAACATGGCAATCTCCATGGACGAGGACCTGCTCCCTGTGTATATATACATATATATATATATATCATTTTAAGAAAACAAAAACACAACCATTCTTATTTTCAGGTGATTCTACACTAAAGAACAAAAACACAACCATTCTTATTTTCAGGTGATTCTACACTAAAGAAAACATACTTCATTCATTCATTCATTTTCTGTAACCGCTTATCCTGTTAGGGGTCACGGGGGGGCTGGAGACCGCTTATCCTGTTAGGGGTCACGGGGGGGCTGGAGCCTATCCCAGCTGACACTGGGTGAGAGGCAGGGTACAGTCTGGACAGGTCACCAGACTATCACAGGGCTGGCACATAGAGACAGACAACCATTCACACTCACATTCACACCTACGGACGATTTAGAGTCACCAATTAACCTGCATGTCTTTGGACTGTGGGAGGAAGCTGGAGCACCTGGAGGAAACCCACGCTGACACAGGGAGAACATGCAAACTCCACACAGAAGGGCTCCCCTACCCTGGGGTTCGAACCAGGAACCCTCTTGCTGTGAGGTGACAATGCTAACCACTGCACCAACTTGCTGCTGAAAAAACATACTTATTATATTCCATTTCTGCCAATATGTCCCCTTAAATCCTACACACTGGACCTTTAAATCCTCAAGTACTCATTTCTTTTGTTTTGTTTGTTATTACAATTACATTTATCAGTTTTGGTGGCACAATCCTGGCGGAAAAGCTGTGACGTTTTGCTAAAAACACAGCTGGTTTTGGGTTTGTTGTTTTGGCATCTTGCCTAGGTGCCATGCCATCCACCATCCCCTCCACCTCCTGATGACAAAGCCAGCTTACATACTACATCACTTTATCAATGTTGATATGATATGTATGAAACAAATGTAATGTATTCATGGTTTGCAGAAATATACAATACCAACATTTTCTTCTTGCAACTGAAGCTTTTCCTCCAGTGTCACCATGAGGTTCACATTTGTGTTTTTAGTGAAAAGGTTGACCTGATGATGGCACTAGATAAAAGTCAGAGGATCACCAAAGTTATTACAGTTCATCCTGAGGGGAACATGAATGATGAGCTACATTTCATCACAATCCATCCAACAGTTGAGATATTTCAATTTGAACAAGAGTGGTGGACCGTTATTGCCATCCACAGAGCCACACTGCTACAGCAGCATGACTAAAAAGATATAACATGAATGTACGGGCTGACAGAGGAGGTATTTTTAAAAGATGAAAAAAGCAGAGAGCACTGAATGGTCCTGAATCCAGAGGCAGTCGTGACCTGACGTATGCTCTCCTTCCAAAATCCCCAAACTGTGAGAAAGTGGATTTTCTCCAGCTCTAATCTCATCTGTTCCTCTGTCACACATCCAGCAGAGGATAGGCTAATGTCCTGATGCTTTCATTTGGATTCAGCATTCATTATATAATCAGGTTGGTCCCAGTGACACCCACAGCCCCATTCTCAGAGAGGAGCTGGTCACAAGCACAGCAGCAGGGTGGAATTTAAAGATGGAAACCAGCAGCGCAGGACAGAACTCTTCAGCCATTTCACATCCATATGTAAACAAACCATGATGATCGAGGGATCCAAATCAAACTCTAGACTGACTCCAGGATACACACCCAGCTGGGCATGGAGAGTATTGTACTGCAGAGTATTGGGAACACTAAAAAAAAGAGATTACAAGAATAAAGTTTCACTTTTTCTTGGTAAAATTACACTTTTGTCCTTCGAGTTCAAGTTTATTGTCATTTCTTCTTGAATAAAATACAATGAAATGCTAAATGAAACATTTTTTTCTCTCTGACAGGGTAGAAAACATTCAAAGTGTAAATGCAATAAAAGATTTTCTTGTAATATTTGACTTTTTTCTCTAAATATTCTAACGATACTCTCAAAAATCTTCTTTCCCTGAGAGCAGTCACTCGTCATGCTAAAGTCTAATCCCATCAGGAGAGACTGAAATCCATCCAGTCAAACCACTTTGCAGCTTTTCAACTGCAAAGCATCAACTAAGGAGTTTCACCTCATCTGAATAAAACCAAGAGATGGACAGTTTTGTTTGAGCTAAGAGAACCTCTTGTGATTCAGGTGCCTTAACAAAACCAGGAGGTGCACCTTTAAAACATCACAGAGCTGTTTGGATAACTAGACTCTGCATTTTTTGGGCATATCTGAACACTTCAAGAATACTCAGACCCCTCTGAAGTGAACCATCCTCAGACCACCTCCCAAGGTGAACACAAAGTGCTCCAGGTTCGCTTTGCTCTTTGTCATTGTATTTAGCCCTCTAGATCACATGCTGTTGCACTGGGACGCCTGAAAACACACATGAAACCACGTCGGCCTGTAACGCTTGCAAGGACGCAAGACGAGGAGTAGTTTGGTCGACCTGGGGAGACAGCTTAAATTCCCAGAGAACATCGCAGAGACCACACTCAGGCCAGATATGGTGCTGGTGTCAGAAACATCAAGATAAGTGGTCCTGCTGGAGTTGACTGTTCCCTGGGAAAACCGGATGGAGGAGGCCTTTGAAAGGAAGAGGGCCAAATATGAGGAGCTGGCAGACGAGTGCTGAAGCAAGGGATGGCGGACCCAGCGCAACCCTATCGAGGTTGGATGCAGAGGATTCGTCGGCCAGTCTCTCATTAGGGCACTCAAGATGCTGGGAGTGAAGGGACTGCACACAAGGAGAGCCATCAAGAACATCACTGATGCTGCAGAAAAGATGTCAAGATGGCTGTGGATCAAGCGGGGGATCCATGGACAACTAAAGCCACTTAGACACAAGCCGGGGCTTGATCAACCCCTGGGTCGCCTGGGCGAGGGTGTATGATGTTGAAAGACCCGAAACACCCAACGACCCCCGGAAACATCACTGAAGATGTGTCTGAGTTGCACCAAGAGGTGTTTGCTAGAACGGTCCATGGAAGATACTGCACGTCTCCAGATGTAGAATGCAGAATACATCAAACGGCAACTGTTTACAGCACAGACACACTGAGGTTTTACTCCAAATTTAAGTTCATCTGAAGGTGAGAGTCTTCATAGTCGCACTACAGTATCACGTCAAAGTAAAACCAAACCTACATCATTAATATCATCTATAGGCTATAGTGTGAACAGAAAGAGGTTTGAGGCCTCATCAGAGCTGAAGTTGACCACAAAGAGAACTGAGTCCCTTTTCTGTTGGTCTACTTTTTAGTGCACTTTCAGAGGACTGAGTTTGGTTTGTTTCAAAAGGACGATATGTGAAAACATCCAAAGGCAGAACTAATTATAAAAAATGAATTTTACAAACCTGCACATGAGAGTTGCTGCATGCAGAGCGGAGTTCTGTCTCTTCCGGTTGGATGGCTGCATCTCTCTTTTCCAGCTCACCATCTGTTTGTTATTCTAAAACTATGTCTTTTATATTAAAATACAGCTCATCAAACTGACGCAGGCCTCCTCAGCTGTACACTGTATGTTATCAGGCCTGTGATATTGTTGTTAAGTCTCAGTCAGAGATAGTTAGGTCAGCAGTCGTGATAATCCTGATGCTGTCAGCTCCAAAACTCTTCCGTCATTTAAGTTGAGTAGCTTTCACATGTAAATCTTCCTCAGCGCTGCTTCCTTGACTTTTCTTCCTCATTGTTTCATCTCTTGACTTCTCTCTTCTCTTGTCGGTGCTGAAGCTTCACACGGCTCCTCACAGCTGCCCTTGAACTGAAACAAAGCCTCGTACGGAACAAATCATTTGTTGATCAAATACAGCAGCCTCTGAGTTAAACTGCAGGTTGATCTGCCAGCACATAAGCCTGTAATCTGTATAAACCTCCACCCAATTTTTCATTAGACAGCATTAATCTGGTTTCAGATGAACACAGTTCACTGCACAGATCATGAATACCTCAAAATGTGACTGAAAGAAAAGTGGAGCTGAATGAAGACAGTTAACATACATCAGCTATGGTAAGAAAAGTATTTAAGAGGCCACACAGTTACTTTTAACACTCAAGGTCAAAGTAATTTTGAAAATATGAACTCACCAGTAGGTAAGCAATCTTCCTTTGCAACTCAAATAATATATGGAATAGAACATTAGGCTGGTGCAGAGTCACAAAAATGCATCAAAGCTGTTAGCAGCAATAGATTCACTCTCGTACCATGCACCTCGGGGATACTGGCGGGACACCTGTCAATGTGGCTTTTGCATTTTAGACACTGCACGCAGGACTTAGATGGCATTTCCTGCTTGGAATGAGCGCTGCTGATTTGACTTACTGCAAATTTTATACCACTTCCTGTTTCTGCTAACTAAGGTCATGTAAATTGGATTTGTCACATAAGCTGACTTCCTGTTGTCAACAGGTGGCGCTATGACTCTTAGTCAATATGGCATGTATAGTCATCACGCCTGGACTGGTATGCGTGTGTATTTGGGAAAGATTGTGAAATGCAAAGTTGGGCACACCATTCCACAAAAACAGGAAGCCTTGCAATTAGGCATCACGAAGGTCTTGAGATTCTGCTGCCAAACTGTGAGCTGGATCAGTTAAATCCTCCGGGGGAGTTTTATAAAGTTCCATATCTCTAAAGTGACTAAAATGGTGCTATCCCACTCTTGATTATGCATAACTTTATGTCTTAATTAAATGTAAACAGGTGAGATATATAAAAATTCACCCCCGTACAGTTGTTATGTACATTGAAATTAGCTTTAGAGACCAAAACTGTTTTTGTACCAGGCTGTAAACATGATTATATCTGCTGTTAAGTTGAGCATTGTAACATGGGGGTCTGTGGGGAGTGACTCTTGCTGTGTCTCAAATCGCGTACTTCTGTACTTACACCTAATATTTTGAGTGCATAAGTGCGTTCTGACTGAGAAGTATGGAAAAATGCAGTGCACTATGAGTACCCGGATGGTGCACTCAAAACGGTCAAGAAGTTGAGTGTGGAACTATGGACACTTCTCGCCCTCAATGGTCGCCATCTTAGCGGAAGAGGGACCACTTTTCAAACTGGAAATAGCGGCCGAGGACTGTGCGACCGTGAACATCGCTGCATTGTACAAGTAAATGTGTTTTTTGCACTAAGCACCACTTTACTGTTGTCGGGTATAAGCCAGCAGTATGTTTATTGGGTTAATTTAGCAGTCTGTAATGATTTGGTACCGCAAATGATAACGTGAATGCTAATGCTAGTTTGTCAACTAGCTAATGTGCGGTCGTCATTTCCGGTGAGTGCACAGCAGCAGTGTTCGGTTTGAGACAACACTACCCTGTTGAAATTTGCGCACTATGCCAATGAGTACATAGTGCACATAGTATACTACATGGAAGTGTACTAACAGAAGTATGTGATTTGAGACACGACATCTGTTTTGGAGCCAGCCTCAAGTGGCCGTTACAGGAACTGCAGTTTTTGGAACTTCAGTGTTGGCTTCATTTTTCAGCCCTGGAGGTTGCTGCTTGGCTCTGAAGTGCATGCCATTTTTAGGGAGTTTTCATCATAAAGCAAATGCTTAGCAGAAAAAAAAAACAAATCTCTACAAAGACAATGGGCTCCTCACACCAAAGATGTTACAATGACAAGAGGCGACACTCCACTGGGTCGTCAATACAATGTCTGTGTGCAGCCACAGAGATTAGTCACAGGCATTTTGGACTGAACAAAAAGCTCTCATTAACAATGGAGATTCATGATATCTGCCATCCATACTTAGAGGGGATTAATCTGTTTAATACTGCGAGTAAACAAAGAGTTTGAACTTGGCAAGCCCAAGTTCAAACTCCAGTAGTAGTTGAAACAGCAGCATTTTCAGACCAGCTCAGCTCAGCTGCAGTGATCACATCTCTTTAACAAAATACTTCAATGCTAAGGTCCACAAACAGGCTGCCTTGGAAGAAAAACAGAGTATGCAGTCGTAAAAGTTCTGTGAGGCTGTATTGAGTTCAATGCTTTAGTTCCTATTTGTTGATTTTTGTAAATCCAAAATCTATTGTCAGCAATATAATATCACAAATTCAGCTGAGTGGGTGTTTGGGATCTTTCGGCCATTTTCACCCATGACCCAGATGGAGTCTGTCCAGTTGTCATGGAGTTGATGTAGATATTCAAATTTTCATTTTTCTGGGCACAATCCAAACTGTCTGGAGTTATTTATATACTGTACGTGTCTGTGTAACTATTTCCTCATGTGCAGGCTAGTTTTAAAACTGTCAACAAGTTTTTCATTTTTTGAAGTACACTAAAGTTAGACTCATCAGCAAGGTTGCATATAGTGTTATGCATTCCATGCATTTTTCACATTTAAGTTATTTGGGAAATCATCTCAAGCAGCTCCTCCTCAGTGTGCAGATATGGGACATTATAAAGCAGCCTTTCATAAGACCTCCTTTAAACAAACAGGTTTCACTACATATGAAACTCTTCACCACAGATCCAAATGAATCATTTAACTGAGAGATTTTCACTTACAAATTTTAAATCTACAGCAAGCCAGATGTGAATGTAAGTGAAGGTGATCAGGACTTTCCTGCAAGAGAGGAAATCCAAAGTATACTACAAGTTACATTAAGTTACACGCTGTACAGCATCTTTGTGGTGTACTGTCTTATCTTTGTAGTTCTTCATTTATGAATATCAAAAATCATAAATATGAATGACAGTTAATATCATGAATAATTGTTTTGTCATGAGTAATTGTATTGTTATGAGATAATGATCTGCAGACGAGATAGAAAATATTATGAAGTCAGAAAATGTGGTGGACATGAGAACAGATCAGAAACAAAACAGACAACACACAAAATGTACAATAAAGGTCAATATAATCTTTGATGGTTTTTATTTATTTATTTATTCATTTATTTATCTTTCATAAATTCAAGCTGAACACAGGATTCAGTCCTTTTAACTTAAGTTCAAATTTCTCCTGTCGTCCTTTTCTCGACTGTCAACAGGCTGATTATCTTTCACATTCTCTTTTCAAAACATCTTTTAAAATGGTTCCTTTAACTGGTTTTACAATGTAATTTTTTTTTATTCTTTCTTTTTATGCTGTGTAAAGATTGTCAATATATATGTATTTATTACTTTGTTCGTTTTTATTGACACTGTGGAATAAACTGTTTCGTTTCTTCTTATTTTTCAGGAGGAAGTCTGCGGGGTGGACCATATATCAACTGGAGAAAGTTCCAGTCGGAGGTATTTTTACGTTGAACTGCAACTTCCGGCGAGTGACTAGGTAGCAGAAGGTGAGAGTGCTTGTGTCAGTGTTTGAACTATTTGACGCGTTGTCGGCTTTTAAATTAAAATATCACCAGGAGATTGTTTTTTTACGGCGGATAAGGAGGTACCGGAGTAACTGAATCAACACCGGAGCTAAAAAAGTGGCGGTTCGTTGACCAGCTCGCTAACGTTAGCATGTTAGCTAGTGTTAACCGGCTAGCTCACTCAGCTGACGCCTGATACTCGGAAACAGAAACCCGGGAGCTGGACGCTCAGTATCGGACACTTACCTGGTACAACTCCACCAGCCGGGATCCGTAACGTTTCCCTTGTGGCCATAACGGAGAAAATACATTTTTCATGTGTGCACTTGGGCTGGTTTCGACATTTTAATGGGAGGCGGCTCGCTTTGGACGAGTGGACATTGCGGGCGCCTGTTGCGAAGAAGAAAGCGGGGGTCCTGGCTACCTGTCGGGCTCAGATGGAGTCTCTGGCCAGCTACGTGTACAAGGCAGCCAGCGAGGGCCGAGTCTTGACCCTGGCCGCGCTGCTGCACAACCACTCCGAGGCAGAGACCCGGTATCTGCTGAGCTATGTGACCCAGATCGCCGGGCAGAGGTCCACTCCTCTGATCATCGCAGCGCGGAACGGACACGACAAAGTGGTCCGGTTGCTCGTGGACCATTACCGAGTGGACACCGAACAGACTGGCACGGTTCGGTTTGACGGGTAAGAGCTGCCATGTTCACCTTTTGTCTACATTGGCAGAGTTAAAGGTTAACTTCACCTGTTGTTTTCACACCTGCAGTGGGGGAAGAGATACTCAAATCGTCTACTTAAGTAAAAGTAATATTACCAAAGTGTAGAAATACTCCCTGTATTCAAGTACACAGGTAGTGACATCAGCTATCAGGTATAGTGTGTGTTGTGTGACTACAGTTTCTATGTTACTTTTTCTCTCCCCAGTATTCTCCATTATCTGTAATGTTAACTTACACATATCCTGTTTACTCTGTTTCTTAAAATGTCCCCCTGTGTACCCATCACTCATTTAGGTTTCTATTTTTATTTTATGTTTTATTTGTTTTATTTATTTGTCTGTTGTGTTGGGGCAAGATGGTGGGGATACTTTTTTAAGATTAAAAACTTGAGTAAATTGTCTAAAGAAAAGTAGCTGCATCAAAATATACTATATATAGCTGAATTATAATTATTGATTGATGCATTAATGTGTGCACTTAGTTCGTTTTTTTTACTCGTTATACTGTCATGTAGTTTCTGAATGTCATCAAGGGATCAGTTACGTTTTAACTTAACCTGATAATACAGAATATAGTCGACAATTAAATTAGGATGTAATATCATAGTCTGAATATGCAAAGTAACTGAAGGTACCAAGTGAATGTGAATGTGTAGTGGAGTACAAAATATTATATTGTCTCCAAGTAGCACTATGAAATAGCAAAATGGAAACACTCAGAGTACAAGAGACTCAAAATTGTTCTCAAGTACTCAAAATAATTGTCGTCCACAGAGCTCCACAGTTTTCAGTAAAAACCACTTTCTTCCAGACGCTGCTGACAGTATGTTCTGTGGATCATCCAGACTCACAGGGACATTGTTTCTCAAAAGAGTGACACTGATCAATAGGCATCCTCAATTTTATTTTTTTTAATTTTTTATACTTTATTAATCCCGAGGGGAAATTCAATTTTTCACTCTGTCAGTTACACACAGGTCCAAACACACACATGCACAAACTGGACCTATACATGCACTAAGTGGAGAGATGTCAGACTGGGCTGCCCATGACAGGCACTCCGAGCGGTTTGGGGGTTCGGTGCCTTGCTCAGGGGCACCTCGGCAGTGCCCAGGAGGTGAACTGGCACCTCTCCAGCCACCAGTCCACGCTCCATATTTTGGTCCGGACAGGGACTTGAACAGGTGACCCTCCGGTTCCCAACCCAAGTCCCTATGGACTGAGCTACTGCCGCCCTCAAAAGTACAGATTAGGGCTCAATACCAGATCTTTCTACTTCTTTGGTACTGGTACTGACCAAATTTGATCAAACAGTGCCTGAGTAAAATCGTAATTTCTTGTTTTTCAGCAACATTTAACATTTGAGACCTTGTGCTTTCTTCTGTGAAATGCAAAAAGGGTTTGTCGGAAAACCACAGAAACAAAATGAGTAGAAAGGACATCGAATTGTTTGCTGTAATCATTTGACTAGTCCCAAAGAAAATGGTGATTATTGTTAGATGTCATACTGACAATAAACATCAGTGGGGCCGTAAAGTGTGTCACACTCACTAGTTTGAGAACACTGTTTTAGCCTATTTTCCTTATTAAACAGAAAAATACAATCGTACACCAATCAAAGTTTCTGTCTTTCACTGAAGTAAGATAGCTAGGGTTGAAGCAGTGTACCAGTTTCAAGATATATACCATGGCAGAAAAGTTCACAGCTATCATACCATGTACATTTACTATCCAGGGATAAGCAGATGTTGATGTTGAATCTCCTCTTTATTTTAGTTATTTTCTAAGGGAAGTCTTTTTACACATACTTCCATTAACAAAATGGTTTTTAGTTTGAACTGCAGTAATAAAATCTTTGTTCAACCAACAGTAACCCTACCATTTTATTCTTTTAAGGGTCATTCTGACTGATAATAATAAAAATTCTGCCATACCATGAAACCGTGACATGTTCTGAAACGGTTATCGTACACTGACAATGTCATACTGTTGCAACCCTATAACTTACATTAGCTTAATTGCCTTGATAAGTCATCATAAACACGCTCATTTGATTTCTGAGGAAACATTTATATTCCTTAAAGTTTCAGTTGTCAGCACTGAAACTTGGTAATCTCAGCCCCACCACAGAAACCTGCTCTTGCTCTGCTCACTGAGAGCTGAAAGTTTCAGCCTGTTTGTCCAGATGACCACACCCACGCAGTGATGTCACAGCAGACGTCTTGACACAGTTTTCCAAGTAAATCTTGGTGTGACTGGTGTAGTGATGACACAGCTTTTTCTTTTTTGTTTTTGTTTTTGTTTTTTCAAATTTAAAAGTTATTTGGGTGGTTCACCAGTGAAATGTGAAATGTCTTTGTGTTTATCTTCTACTTTCAGTTGTTGTGAACTGATCCAAAACTCTGTTTGTATAGTATATTCAAGTTCTTCCTAATCAGACGTCAGCTTGTGATACAGTTCTGTTTTTTCCAAGTGTTTGAGTTCTGAGCTGAGCAGCGTCGACCTGCAGGAAGCTCTCTGATAATAAAGATAATACTTGTTTTTTTATCCAGCGTTAAAGATTAAATGGATTTTTTTTAAAGTAGTTAATGTGTCGAGGTCAAAACAGAATAGGTTTGTGACTGAGCTCAGGGCCATCTGCACCTGACAACCAGACCCTGAATATTTAAGGTGAAACTGGTAACAGCTGAGTGTCTTCTGTCTGTCCTGCAGCTACGTCATCGACGGGGCCACGGCGCTGTGGTGTGCAGCTGGAGCGGGGCACTTTGAGGTGGTGCGCCTTCTGTTGAGTCACCATGCCAACGTTAACCACACCACCATCACCAACTCCACGCCCCTGCGGGCCGCCTGTTTCGACGGGCGACTGGACATTGTCCGCTACCTGGTGGAACACAACGCCGACATTAGGATCACTAACAAGTACAACAACACCTGTCTGATGATCGCCGCCTATAAGGGCCACACGGACGTTGTGAAGTTCCTGCTGGAGCAGGGGGCGGACCCCAACGCCAAGGCCCACTGCGGGGCCACTGCCTTGCACTTTGCAGCAGAGGCGGGACATCTAGAGATTGTCAAAGAGCTGGTGCGCTGTAAGGCAGGCATGGTGGTGAACGGACACGGCATGACGCCGCTGAAAGTCGCTGCAGAGAGCTGCAAAGCAGATGTGGTGGAGCTGCTGCTGGCGCACGCTGACTGTGACCCACACAGCCGCATCGAGGCCCTGGAGCTACTAGGCGCCTCGTTCGCCAACGACCGGGAGAACTATGACATCCAGAGGACGTACCACTACCTGCACATGGCCATGATGGAGCGATACCGCGACCCAGAGAACATCATCACCAAGGAGCTGCTGCCAGCCATTGAGGCTTACGGGGGGCGTACTGAGTCCCGGACGCTTAGAGACCTGGAGGCCATCCGGGTGGACCGGGACGCTCTGCACATGGAGGGGCTGATGATCCGGGAGCGTGTCCTGGGCTCGGACAATATTGATGTGTCACACCCGATCATCTATCGCGGCGCCGTCTATGCTGATAACATGGAGTTTGAACAGTGCATCAAATTGTGGCTTCATGCACTCCGTCTGCGGCAGAAAGGCAACCGGAACACGCACAAGGACCTGCTGCGCTTCGCCCAGGTGTTCTCTCAGATGGTCCACCTGAAAGAGCAGGTGTTGGCCACCGCAGTCGAGCAGGTGTTGAGCTGCAGCGTGTTGGAGATCCAGCGAAGCATGGCTCGAGTGGAGTCGGCTGTCGAATCCGAGCTGCCGCAAGCCATGGACAATTACGAGTCAAATGTTTTTACTTTTCTTTACCTGGCCTGCATCTCAACCAAGACCACCTGCAGCGACGAGGAGCGCGCTCGCATCAACAAGCACATCTACGACCTGATCCAGCTGGACCCGCGGTCCCGTGATGGCGCCTCTCTGCTCCACCTGGCCATTAGCTCCAGCACGCCGGTGGACGACTTCCACACCAACGATGTCTGCAGCTTCCCCAGCGCCCAGGTCACCAAGCTACTGTTGGACTGCGGCGCGCAGGTCAACGCCGTCGACAACGAGGGCAACACCCCGCTGCATGTCATCGTCCAGTACAACCGGCCCATCAGCGACTTTCTCACACTGCACGCCATCATCATCAACCTGGTGGAGGCCGGCGCCCACACGGACATGACCAACAAGCAGAAGAAGACTCCACTGGACAAGAGCACCACCGGTGTGTCAGAGATCCTGCTGAAGACGCAGATGAAGATGAGCCTCAAGTGCCTGGCGGCGCGCGCCGTCCGGCAGCACCAGATCACCTACCGCAACCAGATCCCCAAAATGCTGGAGGAGTTTGTAGAGTTCCACTGAGACAGACCTGAGAGGACAGACTTTGTTCTTTTTAAAGAATTTCTTATCATTTTCTAATAAATCCAAACAGTGCTGAGGGTGATGGTTCAGTACTAAACATTTTTGAGCATTTTTATAAAAAAAAAAGTGGGTTGCTTTTTTTTTCTATTTTAAGTATTAATTGCAAAGTACCAGCAGCCATAGATGGCAGTCTGTCTGTCTGTCTGTCTGTCTGTCTGTTCACCGCGAGACATCAGAGGAAGCATGTTTGTGCTGCGAGAGCAGAGAGAGGACAGCAGGCACATCACCGCACTGCTTCTTGTTTTGCCTTATCTCCATGCCGGGGAGCCGCCATGTAAACCATGTTACTGTGATTCTGCAGTCTGTGTGAATGAGCGAGTGTGACGGGGAGATGATCAGAGACCGAATGAATGAACGAGTGTGCGTAGAGACGACCGACCTCGCCTGCTTTACATGCATTCACCCCACTGATGAGGCGTCACACATGATTATGTTTTATGATGAATTAGTTTTCAGTGGGTTCAGTTTTTACTGGAACAACAGCGATGAGCCGGTGACGAGACAGAATGAAGTCACATGATCTGACTGCTGGGCAGAATATCTACTAACAATCAGGCTTTTAGTTCATAATGTTTTAATAAATGGTTTGCTGGTAACCTGTTATTTGTGAAAATCGTTTTTCTCTTGGCCTGTTTCACTAAAACTGCACTGTATGGCCAAAAGTATACGGACACCCCCGTCCACATGCTTCTGTGTGTCAGCTCTAATGAAGGGAAGTCTTAAAGCTACAGCACAAGATGATAATCAGACCACTGGTCCCTTTTTGACTTATATAAAGTGACACTTTTCCTCTTAAACTGTTTAATTTTAATCATTTTTAAAGGCCCAACATTGTAAAAACTATCTGTTATTACTATTATTTCACCAGAGAGGTGATTATTAGAGACTTGTCAGAAAGACATATAATTTAGAGTGTTTTGACATACTGTTAGTCATCTTGTGACTTTATTTATTCTTTTAGATTTTATTTATTTAGCAGTTGGGAACCTGTATTAGATGATAATGTTCTTCCAGCTGTAAGAAATCAATTTGGTTTTGTCCCTTTTCTGTTGCACCACAACAGTGCACAGCTGTTCCCTCGTGGTTTGAGGAAATTCTTCGTAGAGGTCTTAAACTTAAATCGATTAGAAGATTGAAAAATGCATCGTCCAGCTCAGCTGCTAAAAGAAAATGTTGGTGTTGTACGTTTCTGCAGACCACATTTGTATCTTATCAACATTTCTAAATTGAGGTAGTTTTCCACCGGGGATAATTGAAAAGTGTGTGTGTTTTACCATGATATTGACAGCTTCTCCAGCTGTGATTGTGCCTCCAAAACCTTTTTTGCCAAGCCCAGACATGATCTTTTCCTAACATTAATCAAGTGGCGTCTGTGCCTAAACATAACTACACGTTAACCACACCGTCGTGGTTTTGCAGAAATGCCAACATCTTGTCTGCTGATTGATTTGAATGCTCACTCTGGATTTCTTGGAGACACGGTTTTGGAGGCTGTTATTGTGTGTTAAGTCAAAGTGTCCACATACTTTTGGTCATGTAGTGTACTTCTTGGTTAAGTGGTTAACAATACAAACCAAATATTCCCTGAACATGGTGCCGTCTTGATTCAAACCTTATAGATCCTGGTGCATGAGCTTTTATTTTTAAAACTGTATCAGAGAACGCAGGTGCAGAAACAGTGAATGTTTTCCAGGAGGGAAGAAACCCCCACATAAATTTCTTTTAATTGTTTTAAATAAAAAGTCAACTCAAGCTTGATGTCACCTTCGCTGTCTTGGTCGTTTTGACTTAGGGACAAAACATGAGATATTTAAATGTTCAGATATCAGCTCTGATCGCAGAACGTTGATTTGCTGGTGCAGGAGGTGAAAATTAGACGTTCCATAATTTCTGTGAATTGGTCTTTTGGAGCATTAAGAACTTGAGACTTTACATTGATTATTTATTAATTTGTTGGCACATCATGCTGCTGCTGCCATGTCCACATGTCCCCTTTGGATTTCTTTAGGTTCAGCATGAATCTGTTTCAGTTCATGTTGGATATGAACTTTTTTAATGTCATATCCTCTCTCCATTTTTGCCGTGGTGTTCCTGCTGTTTGTGCCTCATGTATCTCCAGAGCTAACCATCTGATTTTTCAAAATATTTCTAATTGCTGAACTTTGTAAAGCTCAGCAAGAAATACACATTTTATTTGCAGCATAATAAAAAAAGATTTTTAACAAATTTCGCAGCTGTTTCCTGACGCAAACAAATACAGCAGCTGGAAATGAGACATTTGTACGATGTGAAACAAAACTAGAGTTAGGTCGAGTGTCCATAAAGCCAGGCAGGGTGCTTGAGACACCAGCGCCTTTCTCTAAAGTTGAGATTTTCAACTAGACGTGCACAAAAAACGATATCATTTCCAGCTGCATGCAAACTGAGAAACATGTTCAAAATCTTTTTTATGTTGCAGCACACAAAGTATTTTTTCATCCAGATGGTTAGAGGAGTCTCGTCAGTGCAGCACAAAGTGTTGCTATACAGCCCTTTACACATGAGAAGCACAAGAACAGACAGTAACATGGACTCATTTGAATATTCAGTCGGTGCATTTTTTGTTTCTGTGAGATGGTGTTCAGGCGATGCTGATCCAAAAATTCTTTCTGCCAAACAACAAAATGTAAAACATGTTTTGAAAATCTACGAGACATGTTGGGGATTATTCCTGTGTGTGTGTGTGTGTCGGACAGTTTGGACGCAGAGACTCAGTGTTCAGTGATTGTAGAAACAGAAAAAGTGAGCAGACTGCTGCTCTGTGAAGAAGCCTCGTTAACTCCACACTTGTCAGGGTCGACTTTGAAGGATTAGAAACTTGTCTGAGGGCTGATTAATCTTTACAAAGCCCTTTAAAACACCCGGCCGATCGCGCTTAAAACCTGGAGCAGTGCAGTTTAAAAGAATCAAAGCTGTTTGCTTGATCTTTCCTGCGTGTACCTGTGGAAACCTGCAGGGAGGAAAGGTGCTGCTTCATGGCAGGTTCATTAGCTGTGCACCAAACAGACGCTCTGATCACTGGAGGTGCACGGATAGTTTTCTGTTTCTCTCCAGAACACAGCGGTGCACCTCTGCTCTCAGTCAGTCACATCCACAGAGGGAACATGTCGATTAGTTTTTGAGGTTTTCACAGCAGCAGCTCGACCACAGAGGGTGAGTTCATCAGTGGAACAAGCTGCTGCAGTGACTTAGTGAGAGGATTCATTTCCATCGACATGCAGGGAAAGTCTGGAAAACATCCACACAACACATCAGGACCACTCAGCATGACTGTGTGACTCTCTAAACTTTCTAACATATATTTAAACTGTTTCCTGTAGATGCAGAATTAACTGTTGGGGTTGCTTCTCAGCAGCTGGTGTTGCTGGTGTTCTGATTGTCTAATCATGTGTAGGAAAAGTCGCAAGGCAAACGACGCCCATGTTGGTTTAGTATTTTTGTCAGGGTTTGATGTTGCATGTGAATGCAACACTGAAACAAACAAAGTCTTGCATGTCAGACTTTTCCGTTAACATGCAAACGCAACGTCTGTCCCTCTCACAGTAACTGTCCAGCAGAGCTCAGTGTTTTTATGAACCATGTGATCGGGGCATTACAGGAGATCAGAGGGGATTTCTGCCTGGAGGTTTTAAGGCTTTGAAGAGATGAGTACGTGCCATTCAGAATGCTAATTTTATTTTTAACTCAGAGTTTTTATTTAACACTGCAGGGGCGCGTTCACGTCCTGATGGAGCTGGAAACATTGTTGAGTTTTTAAACTGTGGCTGAAGTGAAGCCAAAGATTCTCCACGTGTGGATGGGGGAACTTTAAAAGATGTCAGCTGTGGTGGACTTCCTGCAGAATGAATGCTGTCAAATTAAAAGTCTTCTGTTTGCATTCAACATTGTTGTCCTGTTGTTTATTTACCCAAGTTTTTGTATGAATGAACACAGTCATGTCCCACTCCCACAGATGTTCTTGATATGCAGCAGAGTTTTGTATCGGCAGAGCGCCCATTTTAAAGTTGATCATGTTCATTTAATTGTGGGAAGCCAAAATCATGATTGTGATAAATATTCAGTTAATGTTGCAGCCCTAATAGATATCTGACTAATTATAATATGGGAGCTTTAAATGGCAGCTAAAAATACCAATAAATATCTCAAAATATCTCTCAATGATAAGTGTCTATTGGTTTTTCC
>NW_026082400.1:0-3000 GCF_006386435.1 Epinephelus moara | reverse complement strand
GTCTGAGTTCTCTTGTAGTGTTCACATATGTGCAAAAATGCTGAGTCACCGCTCTGAGTCCAAGTGTGAAAACACACTAAGAGGACTGAGGTCAGTTTGCTTTAAAAGGACCATATGTGAAAACACCTAAATCACTGTTTCCCAACATGGGGGTCCCGACTCCCACCAGGGGTCACCAAAGCTTCAGTTATTTTTATATATATATATATTTCTGTGAAGAAAACTACTGTAAAACTCCAATTAACCGCCCAGTCCCTTTTACTAGCCCGGTGTAGCTATACACTTTGACAAATAAAGGCCTGTCTGGTTGCCAAGGAGTACGTGTTTCTATAGAAGTTCTTCGGATGTTTAAAACCAGGTTGTTAGCTACCTCAAATTATGTGTCCATACCTTGATTACCCTGTAAGTTGTTCATATTCCTTTAGTCCGTAAGAGTCGTCAGATCAAAAGAATCAGAAGGGTTTTACATAAAAATTAACCCAAATTGTGAGGATTGTTTTAACAGGATAAAGTGGTGTTGTGTCGGTATGCTGGGTGCTGTAATCCTCGAGTGCTGTAGCTCTCACTCTCTCTTATGGCCTGTCAAAGCTAGATCAAATGAATGATTCAGAACTAAGTAAAAGTCATACTGGTTTAAATAAAAAATTTGATCGTATTTCCTGATCTTTGCTGAACAACAGTTTTGTGTGAAAGGGAATTAAAGGCCTGTCCCAAATATAGGCCTGTTGATGTCAGTGATTTCAGACAATAATAGCCCGGGCTACTAATTTAAGTTCTACAGTAAATGAAATTGTTATTTTTTAAGTTTAGAAAATTAAAATAAGATCTCCCAGGATGAGGACAGGGTGAAGACCTGAACACACAACATATACAGAAAGCCTTCTGTCTCTGTTAAACAGCCTCGTCCTGCATTAGAAAAATACACAGTTAAAACAAAGAGTTCATAGAACACTCAGTCTGTCAAAAACAGAATAAAACAAACAACAAAAAAAAACAATATAATCATAAAAACACATTCAAAAAATCCTAAAAATATCAGGAAAACTCATCTCTGATGCATTTTTCTCAAACGTCCTGCAGTTATTGGGTTCAACATTTGGGCTAATTTTCCAGTTTATCAGCTGTTCTCTATTATTATTGTTATCCATTGAATATAATAAGAAGTATCCATAAAACATGTCTCTAACTCAGGGGTCATTTAGTTTACTCAATGATAGAAAACTGTCCGAGGTGTGTGAGCTGCTGGCCGGGTCAGACTGGCCGCCAGTCATGTGATGCAGTCATGTTATTAGAGTATACTGAACAGTCTGCGTACGTAAAGGTCCAGTGTGTAACATGTAATCAATTGAAAATATGAATCTTTGAGTTTTTGTTAGCTTAGAATGAGCCGTTTATATCTACATAGGGAGCGGGTCCTCTTCTACAGAGATCACCATGTTGCAACATCATGTTTCTACAGTAGCCCAGAATGGACAAACCAAACACTGGCTCTAAGTAGGAAGCTTTATTCAGTGTTTTTACTGATTTTAATCACCTGGTCAGTTTGTTTTAGAGAGGAAGAGACCTCAGAGGATAATTCGGCTCATGGTAAAAACCTCCTCAACAATGATCACTGATTGCTGGTTAAAATCTGAAATCCTCACCTCTATACGCCACTAAATCCTCCTCAATCTTACACACGGATCTTTATCGGTTAATTTGGTGGGCAGTATGCAGCACATGCTGACTAAGTATGTAGTAGGCAGTGTGTTAGTATGTGAATTCCAGTCATCTGTACAAACTAAAATGTCAAAATAAAAGCTCAGCCTTTGCTCATTATGATTATTGTATCCCTGATTATTTATCACCATTGTCATTATTACTATGATAGTAGTAGTATAAGGAGTAGTAACACATATAACACTTTTATTTTACATTATATTACTGATATAAGTATATGAAAATACTATATTACTAATATAGTGTTATATAATATTATATGTTATATCAGAGTGGTCTCTTTTATTATATACCTATATTTCATTGTGTTATTAGGTATAGTGTGTGTATATTATTACATACGGCACACACAGTATATTAACAGCAGATACTTTAACACAGTGGTTCCCACCTGGTGGGTCATGGTCCAAAAGTGGGTCGTGGGTCAATTCTGAATGGACCGCAAACAGATGTGTCATGTTGAATTTCAGAACTTTTATTTTGAAATGCCGTTTGCTGCTGTAGAGTGAGAAACTAACAGACAGTTTGCTGTCTCTGACAAGTAGCTAACTCGACGACACCGCCAAACCAAGTATGACACCGAGTATATTTAACTGTGTGGACTTTGAACTAATGACCAGTTGGGAGCCACTGCTTTAACATATTATTATGTTTATTATATTTCATACCTACATATTAACTGACAGTTATTCTTATAACTGATTGATCACTTCGGAAAGTTCTCAACAAAAATACAAAACATTTGATGTTTCAGCATCTTGAATTTTTTTGAATCAAAGTAAGCTGAATATTTTTGAAATAATTTGAGGGTATAAACTATATTTATGAAAGAACTGATAGAGAAATGTTCTCCAGCTGACAGTCGGTCACGTCTGGTTTGTGTTTATATAAAGAATGACAAATAAAGAGATTGTGATGTTTGTTTTAGAGACGTGACGTCAAACTGTTGATCAGAGCTGGTGTTCAGGTGATGAGTCTGTACCTGAACTCCTCTGATTCTGCGACAGAAAAATAAAAACAGTTTCACAAACAGATCAGACACACGTTAACCATAGTGCATATTTAAAGTCTCAGTGATGTGCAGCATATAAGACATGTCAGAGTGTTGTTGTTCCTGTCACACCTGCTGCATTGTGGGTAAAAAAAAAGTCATTACCACGACTCAGAGACTGTCAAAGAGTTAAACTGAGTGACTGAGACACGGAGCACCTGGAACAGAAAGAATACAAACAATAACTTGATTAAGTCACTTAGTTTCACCAGTATTACCCCGCCCTCCCC
>NW_026082399.1:4953-6000 GCF_006386435.1 Epinephelus moara | reverse complement strand
CTTAATGATTTTCCATGTTGAGCAAAAAAAAGTCAAAGATTTTTTTCATTCATGTGTGTAATTCAACAGTCCAGCCGAGTATAGCCGCTAATTAACATTCTAGCTAACAGTAACCTACATCCAGATGTGACGTGTATTTCGTCTATAAAATGATGTCAGAACATCTGTGATGATGTGATGAAAGTGCTCTGATGAACAGATTCTGTATCCAAGTCCAGACAATCACTGTAATCTGTGTTGTCCCCTGCAGACGACTGGGGGCCAAGCTCTTTACAGGGCAAAGAAGCCAGAGGAGGTAGATGCTGAGGTCTGGGCCCACGTCCACTCCGAGGGTGGCGATACCACCAACACCACCCTCGTCCTGAGCCTGTGGAAGGTCCAATTCGGCCGCTACCAGGTCAAGACCTTCCACTGGCTCCTGGAGAATGACGTGGGCTATGCTGTCAATCTGGTCGCCTCCCACCAGAAGAAACGAGAGAGGACGGAGTCTCAGTCCCCACTGATGTCCAACAAGGTGGAGTCCTTCAGTCTGATTCATACAATACAATTCAGAGTGTCCAGTTTTAACCTCCCTTTATGAACTTACAGGACGCCTTCACCTGCTACTCCTCAGCGTACCCTGACTTTGTGGAGCCCACCCTGGATCCAGAGGTGTTAGCCAACTATAGACCAATATCTAATCTTCCCTTTCTTTCAAAGATCCTTGAGAAAGTAGTCACAGACCAGCTGTGTGATTTTCTCCATGATAATAATTTATATGAGGAATTTCAGTCAGGATTTAGAGTGCATCATAGCACTGAGACAGCACTAGTTAAAATTACAAATGACCTTCTGATTGCTTCAGACAAAGGACTCGTCTCTGTACTTGTTTTATTAGATCTTAGTGCGGCGTTTGACACTATTGACCATAAAATTCTGCTACAGAGACTGGATCACTTAATTGGCCTAAAAGGTTCTGCACTAAGCTGGTTTACATCTTATTTATCTGATCGTTTTCAGTTTGTTCACGTTCATAATGAGTCATCCTTACGTACTAAAGTTTGTTAT
>NW_026082399.1:3226-4059 GCF_006386435.1 Epinephelus moara | reverse complement strand
AGGGTCCTAAGGACAGAGGGATGTCGTATGCTGTAAAGCCCTGTGAGGCAAATTGTGATTTGTGATATTGGGCTTTATAAATAAAATTGATTGATTGATTGATTGATTGATTGATTGATTGATACAGAGTCTCTGGAACTCCTTGGAGGTCACCCCTCCCCTGACCTCAGTGAGCCACTGCTCCACAGTCCTGTTCTGTGGGTCAGTGGCCTCACAGAAAGATTGTTTGGTGGGCCGTTGAAAGCTGTGGCCCGTCTGCCTAATCCACCGCTGGCCACATTGTTTGCAGGTCCNTCTCTCGTATTCTATTACTGCATCTTGCTAACTCGGCCATTCTGGATGTCACTAACTCAGCTTCTTGGGTGGGCCGTTGAAAGCTGTGGCCCGTCTGCCTAATCCACCGCTGGCCACATTGTTTGCAGGTCCTCGTCTTCCTCTGCCTTTTGACCTGTGCCTGGCCAGGTGGTAAGGTGTTCGCCTTCTCCACTCCCCACTTCCACCTGGTGGTCTTTGGGACATTACGCCGCATCCACTGGTCCAGGGTGACCCCAGATGTGGCGCGGCAAATAAATCTTTTTATTGTGGACAAAATATTCTATGATGTTTATGTCCACCTTGCACCCCGGACAGATGTGTGGTGAGATGTTGTCCCACGGTGAATCTACACAAAGAAACACACACAGAGATTCATTTAAGTGCAAAGTCTCAATAACAGTAAATGGAACATATACAGAGGAAATTATCTCCATATTTATGCTCTGAGTTTTGTATAGTTGTTTAACTACAGTAATGTACTTCTGAGTGTGTGTGTGTGTGTGTGTGTGTGTGTGTGT
>NW_026082399.1:0-2991 GCF_006386435.1 Epinephelus moara | reverse complement strand
TCGTCAAAAATCATGAAAAAAAGTCATAGTATAGTATGTCGTCCAAAATCATGAAAAAAAGTCATAGTATAGTATGTCGTCAAAAATCATGAAAAAACGTAATAGTATAGTATGTTGTCAAAAATCATGAAAAAAGTCATAGTATAGTATGTCGTCCAAAATCATGAAAAAAAGTCATAGTATAGTATGTCGCCAAAATCATGAAAAAAAGTCATAGTATAGTATGTCGTCAAAAATCATGAAAAAACGTAATAGTTTAGCATGTCGTCCAAAATCATGCAAAAAGTTCAAAGTATAATATATCAAAAAAGTCAAAGTATGATAGGTCATAAAAAAAGACATAGTGGAATCTTTAAAAAAAAAAAAATCATACCATATAGTATGTCAAAAAAGTCATAGTGTAGTGTGTAAAAAAAAGTCATATTGTAGTGTGTCGAAATAGTCTGATACATTAACCACTAGTAACCTGAAGAATTGTTGTTCTTATCCTGGATTTGCAGTGAATTAAACAAGCAAAATAAAACTTGAGTAAGTATTTCCTCGTGTGTGTGTACTCTTTGTGTGTGTATGTGTGCAGCGGTGCTGCTGCTGCTGTTGTTGGTGAGCTCAGAGAGCTTTCAGAGGGCTCTGACTCCGTCCTCCACAGCGCCCTTTACCAACCTCCAGGGAGCTTCCTTTGAGCCTCTCGCTCTCCCCAGTCGGAGGACAGGAACCGAAAGCTGCCCCCCTTCATCTGGCAAAATGACAACCACTGACAATAAGGACTATCCTATTTGACACAGGGCAGACTCCAAAGACATTTTGTTCTCCTGTGGCCAGCTGTTGGCCGAGCACTCCTGTGCAACTTCAAAGAGAGGTGAATGGGTCTGGGAAAGAGAGGGGAGGTGGATGGAGAGGGGTAGTATGATGGAGAGGTGTGGATATCAAATGTGACAAGGGGCAAAAAAAAGCACCAGGTACCTTCTTATGAAACACAGCAGGTGTCGACTGCAGCATGTCAATAATGTAACATATGATATCATTTTGGAGGCCAAACAATAGGTGGACATGCATCAGTTAACAGGGAACCACAGGAGATTTCCAACCACTTCATGCTCCTCCTCTCGCAGTGATTAGTTTTTACAATCAGCAGATGCAAATTGGAATTTGCCGACAGCTCATCAATCACATCCCGGCTGCAATACGTTGAGCGTCTGGGCACGTGCCAGCAGACATATCGTACAGTCAGTTTGCTCTCAGACACTCAGATATATCTCTGCACCACGGGTATATGGGATACATTAAGAGCATTCAATTTTTATCTACCCCTCAAGTTGAGGTGCGGGCTGCTTTGTCACAAGAGTCATTTGTCTCAGGAGCCATGGACCAACTATGTTTATCTGTCTTATTTTGTTCAGCAGGAAAACAAGTTTAAAATATTGGTGAGCTGGAATCACCAGCCTCATCGGGCCAAACTGTGATGTTTAAGGAAAAAAAAGAAACAAGACATTAAATTCTTTCACATTTTCTGGTTTATAAGTTGAGCTACATATTACTTCAGAAAGAAATAGATAACATTGAGCTCACACTGTCACTGTATAACAACACTTTGACACTTTCACAGGTGCATTAAATTAGTCTGAATTTTCTTTTTCATAAATTGTTGATGCTATGACGTCATTTGCATGAAATCAATAATGGTTTTAATTGTGGACGAAGTAAACATTTTATTTTATCATACACCTAACAGGAAAATAGCAGCAAAACACACTCTTGGTAAAACTTTTGTGGATTAAAGCTGTGTCCCAAATCCATACGACATCCCACGAGACAATGCAGGAAATGAAGCTCTGGCAAAGGTTCAGTCAGGAAGGCAATACTGTTCATGCTCACGATGTAAGTTTGTTTCTCACTCTGCCATTCACTCCTTACACGTATCCATCACCCCTTTTCTTTACGGATTCATCAGCCTCATCCGCCTCAGCAGCCATCAGCCTCAGAATCATCAGCCACCACCACCACCAGTGTCTGGACTCCATGTGGGGATTAATCCTGCTGCTGCTCAGATGTCCCTTTATCACAAAATATCTCCCTCTGGTGGCCAAACACTAAAGACTTCTGTTAAATCTTAATCAGTACACAAAATCTGTTCATCTGTACACTCATATTCTGTATTAAATATTACCTTTACTTCATTCTTCTGTCTCTCTTGATTGAAATAGTAAGGTTTTAGTGAAAATGCATGTGTTTGGGAAGCACTGAGGATACAACTGATCATAGTTTTGCCTTTGTTAAACATGGTCCCCAATCAATCAATTAATCCATACGTTGATCCATACTCCATAGAGGCATGTAAAAAAAAAGAGGAAACATGGCATGACTAATGGATATATAAATGGTCATGTTGTGGGTGAAGTGTTCCTTTAAGCATTGCAGCAACCAGGCTGCAGTGAACTCCACAGTAAAGGACAGACAAGTGGGGAAATGAGGTATATAATCTGATGTGAAAGGGTCATAAAAATGAAAGCCTGGAGTACAAAAGGACAGCAGAGAAAGTGGTTAAACATTGGGAATTCCTCATTTTGTGAGAATACATGCACAAACTGCACACACACACACACACACACACACACACACACACAAACAGCCCAAGCCTTGGTTCACTGAGTTCATTGTGTTTAGCAGTCTGGAGAGGTGGATGCAGTCTCTCCCTCACCAAATCATTCCCCTGTACTCAATACAAAATGAAAGTGATTAATTAGTATGGCCGGCAGCTATAAAGGGTCCAAATAAGTTGTCATCACCGGTCCCTGGGGTGTCTCTCTTTGGTGTAGCTCAAAACAGATCACACAGCCATTTCCCTCGCAGTTATGCGCCCACATATATTTAAAAACTCAAGGGGCTAAACTTAATTTGTGGGTGGCCGAGGACACTCATATCTTTGATTGAAGAAGTAATCAGTGGTGGTGGTGAAGTTCAAACATTTAATATTCTGATCAGTCTCTGCCAGAG
>NW_026082398.1:3002-4000 GCF_006386435.1 Epinephelus moara | reverse complement strand
ATCAATCAATCAATTTTATTTATAAGCCCAATATCACAAATCACAATTTGCCTCAGAGGGCTTTACAACATACAACATCCCTCTGTTCTTTGGACCCTCACAGCAGAAATATTTACAATGACATTTTTTTGGAAATTAAATTTAGTTCATACTATACTGTGACATTTTTATGCCATTTCATGACATACTATACTATGAACCGTGGCAGTGGCCCTCAGGACGAAGGTACAGGACTCTGAGGTGCAGGTGGGCCCCCTTTGGAAGAAGCCTGATCCCCTCAGTTATCACGGCCCTTAACAGCAGTGTTAACACCCTGTTGAGTGTAATAACTGTTTGTGTGTCGTAGTGTTGTTCTTCCTGTGTCTATTTATTGTTCAGTTTTATTGTTGGGTTGTCGGGACATCGTACTCGTCACTGTTGTTGCTGTTGTTTTTATGTTTGTTGTTGTGTCAAACAAATACATTGCTGTGATTAAGAACTGCCCTTTGGGGACAATAAAAGCCAAATTCTGAATTCTATGATGTTTTTTTGTGATTTTGTATGACATGCTATACTATGACTTTTTTTTATGATTTTGTATGACATACTACACTATGACGTTTTTTTTGTGATTTTGGACGACATACTATACTATGACTTTTTTCATGATTTTGTATGACATACTATACTATGACTTTTTTTCATGATTTTGTATGACATGCTATACTATGACTTTTTTTTATGATTTTGTATGACATACTATACTATGACGTTTTTTTTGTGATTTTGGACGACATACTATACTATGACTTCTTTTTCATGATTTTGGATGACATGCCATACTATGACGTTTTTTTTTAATTTTGGATGACATACTATACTATGACTTTTTTCATGATTTTGGACGACATTCTATTCTATGACTTTTTTTTCATGATTTTGGATGACATACTGTACTATGACATTTTTTAATGATTTTGGATGACATGCTATACTATGACTTTTTTCATGATTTTGGA
>NW_026082398.1:0-1232 GCF_006386435.1 Epinephelus moara | reverse complement strand
ACGACATACTATACTATGACATTTTTTCATCATTTATAACGACATACTATACTATGACATTTTTTCATCATTTATGACGACATACTATACTATGACATTTTTTCATCATTTATAACGACATACTATACTATGATGTTTTTTCATGATTTATGACGACATACTACACTATGCTTTTTAAAAAAATTTATTCATGATGACATACTATACTATGACGTCTTTTCCTGATTTCATAGTTTGTGACAACATACTATAGGAACTATGATGTTTTTTCATGTTTTATATCGACATTTTATACTATGATGTTTTTTCCTGATTTTTTCAACATACTATACTATGACTTTTTTAAAAATTATTCACAATGATACAGTACACTGTGACATTTTTTCATGATTCATATCGACATATTATACTATGACTTTTTTCATTATTCATATGGGTTATATATATGTATATATGCGTTTTTTGAAATAGCATAGCATGCCATTTTTTGACATACTATACTAAGATATTTTTTCACATAATATACTATAACATTTTTATTACATTGAATGTTTTTTTTTTAAACATTCACTATACAGTGACATCATGTATGACATAGTCTACTATGACATTATTACCTTTCAGCTCCTTAAGGCTGCTGAGAAAGTGCACCTCCTAGGGCTACAAAAAAAAGTGAATCATGGGTCCGTTGGTTCAATGGTCAATCAAGAGAGGATGGCAGAAGAAATACCCACACACCAATTCAACTGCTGGACAGCCATACAAAAAGTTTTACAGGCAGAGATCAATGGCAAAATAAAAAAATAATTAAAAAAAATTCTATTCAGAACCTCTGTGCACACAAAGAAGTGTGCTCAAAGTGCAAAAAATAATAAAAAGTGATACAAACAGCAGCAAAGTTTTCAGTCCTTGACTATCATCAGTGCTGTTTTGAATAAATTGGTATTTTTTGGCATTGATCTCAGCCTGTGAATCTTTTTCGTGTGCTGTCCAGCTCTGTTAAATTTATTTTTAAAATCATTTAAGAGTGGCTTACATGTTAAAGCATCAGTAATAATATTTCAATAATTTAACTTTTCAAAAGGGACCAGTCTGCCAAACAACACCTGTACATTTTCACTGCAAATACGTTTGTACTTTTACTCATGTAGAATGTGAAGGCTCAGCACACCTTCAGTCAGGGTCCCCACACATTTTCATGGACAAAATTAAACTTTTCCATGAGTTTTCAA
>NW_026082397.1:0-1000 GCF_006386435.1 Epinephelus moara | reverse complement strand
ACTGAGGTGTAATCACAAAGTCCCTCTTAAAACTTGGTTGTGTTTAAATTGAATTGAACTGGCAAAACAACTCCTGGAATGCTTGTCTCTTCTGATTAATGTTTGGAGGGGAGAACCATTAATCCTCTGTTAGGACGAATCCTCACAGCATCTGTCAGCAGTGAGATACTTGTTTATCTAGTTGACTCTCCTGAATGAAGTGTATAGTATTGATTTAATTTCAACAGGCAGTGGCACTGGTGTGCATGAGGTTGCAATCACACAAAGGTTGTGTATTCTTGTATATCTGAGAGAGGAATATGTTTCTTTCTATAGTATTAGTCCTAAATTACAGTATTCAGATATAAACTAAGCAAAGGGGACCAGTGGAAGCGCAGCTTTTTGAGGACACTGCTGCTTTGTCAGGCGTTGACCTTGTACAACCAAACCCCTCAGAATTGCAAACATGCGCACACCACACACTAAAAGTTTTTTAATAACAAGTAACAATACAAACAGCAATACTGTAGAATAACAAAATCTTTAAAACAAATGTCTTTCATGAAAATGAAACTGAAAGGCACGTTGCAGCGCTTTGCCGTCCATCTCAGCTGAAACCTGAGTATGTCTGGCTGAGTCCTTCGCTGCTGATTACCACCAATTATCTGGACCCCCAAAGAAATGGTATTTGGGACAGCCATAATGATCATGTCATTACAATGCAAGCTTATTTAAAGTTAATGAATGTCAGTGTTACAAAGAAGATGAGGATTAAACATGACAGAACTTTCACAAATTTAACATTTCTTAAAAAATACTGACAAATTTCATTGGTAATGTTTCAGTGTTCGGTGTTTCACTTTCGTGAAACTGCTATCTTCTTCAAATAAGATCAATCATGAGCACTCCCTAAGGGTTCGATTCCCAGATGCATTGCGCGTTTCATGTATGCATATCTGGTGCTTTTGGCAGAGGTGTCTGCCAGATGGTGTTATTATGTCTGTATACTTGACCAGGTTAA
>NW_026082396.1:0-1000 GCF_006386435.1 Epinephelus moara | reverse complement strand
GCTGTGTGAGAGTTTGTAAACAGATGGTTTGATATAGTGTTGCTGTTGTGAAAGGCAGACTCCTATGACTTTAATTCATCAAAAATGTTCTGTTTTTTTATTCTTTGTCCACAGAGGAGGCAACACAGGATTAGTATTGATATACACATGATCATTTGTAGGATGAAGTATTCCTTAATGATTGCATTTGTGCATGACTGTGCACATGTATCTGTACATCTCTGTGTTGTGTCCTCTGCAGCTCCTGCAGCACGGCAGTACGGCGATGATGTGGGAGCCTGACCTGCTCCAGGTGATGGAGGCAGTGGAGAGGAGGGGGGTGAAGGAGCTCAGCAAGGAAGCAGCACAGGCCCTCAGGCTACTCCTCACACAGGTACACCAGTTCATAGTGTGCACACACATGCACACTGACACACACACAGATCAAATAATGTAGGACACACTTTGAAACCATTTTGTGGATTTAGATGAATATCTAAATTCCTTGAATGAATTAATTAGAAAAGAAATCAAGTTCATAGAAAGTTCAGTATCAGTCGGGTTCACAGTGTTTGTACTACTTTGAATATTTTTATTTATTTACTGTGAAGAACAGCGCAGGCAGAAAAACAGATACAGCAGGGGAAATGTGGACGAGGAAGACCAGTTTATTTATGCAAATAAAGTAGCAACATTTCGCATCAGTAGCCACAGTGTGGGACTCTATCATACCTCATATTGCAGTGAGAGGGAAATGTTCGACTGAGCGCTCTAGTCTAATGATGCAGTCGGAAAGAGCGGTCCAAAGTGTAAGGGAAGAGGTCACCAATTAGGTTTGAGAGGTAGTGGAGCTCAGGTGTAGCTCTGGGAGCCTCGGCCTGCTCTAAGCCTGTTATCTGGGACTCTGCACCTGCCTCGAACTCATCTCACATGAGCAGCCTTGCACTTTGCCCTTTCCAAACCACTCGTCTATAGGGATGGGAACTGTAACTTGGATCCAAATTGGAACTGAATACAAAAT
>NW_026082395.1:0-1000 GCF_006386435.1 Epinephelus moara | reverse complement strand
GGCAATAACAACCCCATATTGTCATGTTGGGCATTCACTCTTTTCCTACGTTTCTGAACAGCTAAAGGGCGAGACTAGTTTGAACTTGACTTGCAGCACGGTAAAGTTATTATTCAAGTTATCAGGTTAGCTAACGTTAGCCACCACGCTCATTCCCTGTAGTTCGTAACGGTAGTTAGCAAACTTAGCAAACGTTAGCTTAAACGCAGCTGCTGGGAAACTCACCTTATTCTTCCGAAACTGGTCCATAACATAGCTGTAGGCCAGTGACCGTTTATAAGTTGGTCCATGAATGGCACGTAGTTCTTTGAGTATTCCTCGGCAGACTCGGAGGGGTGATGACAGCGCCGCCATCTCTGAACTGTGTTGTGATTGTGCGGCGCTTGAAGCCAGGCAGCCTCAATCTAACACCGCACAGTCGATCAAAGACATTACTTTGTGTAGACCACAGGGGGGCGATGTATCCCACTAATAAGTGCACGACATGTGACGCTTCCTCCCTTCAAACATTTATCTGCAACTGTGAAGGTAACGTGGATTTAGTTAGAAGTGTACACACAGTCTTAATGGACATGTAGATAAATAAATATGCAAGGTAATGGGATGCAGGCTTTGGGCTCTTGTTGGTTGTGTTGCTGCTGCAGGAGCACAGCGTTAGAGCATGCTAACAGTCACTGGTTCACATGTAAAACAGTTTAAGAAGCAAACAGTTGTTGTTTTCCATCTTTTAAACTACTGTAAAACTGTTAAAAGTGCTGGAACAGTTGCTCAATTGAAGCAGATAGCAGTGGCTCAGAGTGCACAGGTGCAAAAATATGCAATTGGGAACAGAGCATCAACTTTCCTGGATAAATACAGTCTGGAAATAATGGAAACTGTGACATTTAACACCATATTTGCCCAGTGATTATTGTTTTTATTCACTGACTGTTTATTGTATTCTCAAATTCAGGTTCAGAGATGTTGTCTGAGACGTGGGGAAACATCGAGCAGAGACTGT
>NW_026082394.1:0-5972 GCF_006386435.1 Epinephelus moara | reverse complement strand
TCCCCACATGACAGTTCGTGACCCTGGTTTTACTTGGGGCAAGGATATCATCCTCTTTGTCAGATGCGTACCTCTTCAAATTTCCCAACAGCAGACCACTCCAAAGAGGAAAAATACCTAGGTAGTTCTCAAAAAGGACATCAACAATGCCTGGGCAGAAGTTTGGATTTTCCTCTTTATTTGGGGCCTTGTCATCTTCTGCCAATAATTGTGTGGGCAATTCTTCTCTAATCATCATGTTCCTTCTGAGCCAAGAGGCCATCCTCTATTTTTTCTGTCTCTGCCATGTCAGGAATCTTGCATTCTTCTATTAGGGCCTGCATGGCCTTCAGATTTATCTGCACAGCATTGGTGTTGTGTTTGGAAAGCAACACATGGCACAGTACATGGAAGATTTTCAGTGCTGTGGTCATTGAGGTAGCACTTTGCAACCTGGCAAATGCAAATGCTGCAAACTCTTTCAAACCTCTGTCTTTTTAGCCCAATTGAGTGGGTGACAGCTTTCAGCACCTGCAGAGCATATGTTTGGCACTGCGGACATTTGAATGTTCTTCCAAGTCGTCTCTTTAAACAAATAGCAAAAGCTCTGTCCAAGTAGCTGACAATGCTCTCATTGTTGAACGACAGAAGTAAACTTTGGAGTAGTGCCCAGCTGTAATCTGTTTCAACCTGATGTACTCTCAGTTTTGTGTAACTGCAGTCAAAGTTGTATGCAATATCAAACTAAAAACGTTAATAAGCGCAAATAAATAAGTTTCAACCATAAAATTTGATCAGGTTTTGTACTTTGTCCACTTTTGTGTCAGGATCGGCTACAGACTGACTTGGCAGAGATGGGTGTCATCTTGTTTTTACATGGATTATGGTAATGTGTTCTTGCTACCACTAGATGGCAGATAAAAGCGTCCATAAATAGGAACAAGTCTAAGTTAAGCAAATTAATTATCAGGTGCAGCAATCCTAAAATGTAATACCCTTATGAGGATGCAGTGTCACAGGAGGTTAAAACTAGTAAATGTGTTTATTTCGACAAAGGGAAAGGACAGATGTATGATATGAAATGATACGTACAGTTTGCAGGCTTGAATCCTGAAATACAGATGGGAGATTAGTAAAAATTAAAACATTTAAGATAAACAAAAAATGGAAATACCCATTAATTTCACTGATTTCAGCTCCTATTTTAAAAGGTAAGAGAGGAATTCTTAATACATAAGCTAAACGCCAGAACTGTACAATAGTGTTCACAGTGAAGTACAAATGGGTCTTTGATGAGTAAAAATGTCTTTGTTCCTTGTCATGATTGTTCCTTCTCCAGATGAAGAGTCCAGTGATGCAGAGTGTCGGCAGCAGCAGTCCTACAACAACTTCAGTAACAACAGAACATTCACTCTTTGTCTCTACAACTGACTGGACCTGATATTGAAGTCACTTACCCAGTTGTATCTGATCACTGCTTGTCCAGTTTGGTGATAATGAGAAAGAAGCTAAGCTAGTTATGGCCCTGTCTTTGCAAATGGCGACAAACATTTACCAAATTTTCCCTGATATATCATAATTAAATGATAAAGATATCATAATTGCATCTGGCAGTTGTGACAGAAGAACTCAGCTGCTTTGCTTAATTAAAGTAGCAATAACACAGCGTAGACATACAAGATACTTTAAAAGTCCATCATTTCACTGGCTTGATGAGAAACTTCATGAGTGACATGTCCTGCTCAGTTGTCCAGCCACCATCACTGTCTTTTAAAAAACAGACAAGCAACACATTGTTGCATCAATGTAAAATTGATTAATAAATATATAATACAATAAACATTAAACATAAATTTACAATGTGAAATAAAATTATTACATTTAAATATCAAGCAAATAAAGTGTACTTCTTCACTTTTACAACAAGAAGCTTTCTTTCAGTCTCTTTTAGTTTTAGTTTAGTTTAGCTTTATAATATGACACATATCAAAGTGTTCACTTTGTTTTTCACAATCAGGTCTCTGGATTCAGTCTCAGACAGAGCTCGTAGTTGTTGTCAGGAGCTGTAAGGTCAGAAACAAAATGTCAATGTGAAATTCCTGAAGTCTCATCTTTCTCTGAACATTTAGAAAAAATAAATGCAGGAAACAGTCTTGAAAAAAAAAAAGATCTGCACAATAACTTGAAACACTTTTTAATCTGCAGCATAAAGTGTGTTTTAGATCAGTTGAAATAGAATAAAAGTTTTACTTACAAGGTGGGGGACTTTTGCCTGAAATCAGAAANAGTCTTACCCCAGTTGGTCCTGATCACTGCTTTGTCCAGTTTGGTGATGATGTCATCCTTCACACCAGAGAGATGAAACACACAGTCGTACCTCCTCCAGTCTTCAGGTGGGACTGATGAAAGGTTCAGGTCAACACTCATCTGGAAGGATCCATCATGGTTGGGGAGGATCTCTCCGTGGTCCACGTCCTCATGAATCTCCTCTCCATCTTTCCTCCAGAACATCATGGCGCTATCTGGGAAGAAACCTGTAGCGTGGCAGCTGACTGGAGAGGAATCAGACTTCTGGAGGAGAGACACTGAGGGAAGGTCTGCAGAGAGAGAGAGAGAGTTTTTAAACACTCATTTATTCAAATAAAATTGTTCTTCATTTACAATAGTTGGTAACAAAGAAAATGAGGAGCCTTTCTGGGATAATACACATTTAATTTAGCTCTTGGCAGTGGGGCAGCGGTCGTGCACTTATGGGAGGTTTGGGGGTTTATAGTTGTCATTGAAAAAATGTGCCAATATCAGTGGTCAATTGCCTCATTTGCCTCTCCTGATGGTGCGCCCCTGACTATGAGGCCTATAAACCCAGTACAGAAGACAAAATTAATATTTTTTTTGATAAATTGGCATTATTATAAAATTTGAAAACCAACACAAATAAACAATAACAAATGGTTTGACAGCTATTTCAAAAATACAAGGAAAACTTTAAGACAGTAATCAAATGGAAAACATAGAGACAAGATGCTGGGTACACCCTGAACAGGCCGTCAAACTATCACAGGGCTGACCACTAAATTTAAATTGGCTGTACTCTGACTTTTTAAAATAATTCTAGTACTTTCCCTGGCATATTGAATAAATAACATTGATTTATTATTATTTCAACCTGGAAAAGCTTTTTCAGGATAAAACACTTGGGCGTATTAGTTTTATCAATGACCAAAATGTTATGAATAAATGCTGGATTGGATTCCTACTAAACTCTGCTACAACAGAACACAAAAATACCTTCAACACACCTTTTCTAAGTCCCTTCTCTTATCGCTCTGGGCTCCAATATCACGACAATTTATCGATAGCCTGAAAACATTCATTATATCTGTAAGGCTGTGTGTCACCCTGAACTAACGAATGTAAGTTTCTACAGTAAGGAGACTAACGTCAGGTCAGGACCATGGTCTGTACTCAGTAATAAATACATAGAGCACTTCACTGATCATTTAACAGGGAAAACGGGACAATTGGGCTAAAAATCTTCCAATTTGTTTTGGAACCAATAATTTTCTATGGTAGTCAGATTTTAGGACCAACATTTAATCATGAATTTGACAAATTGGAAAAAACAGACAAAACAAGTTCTGTAAAAATTCACTGCATGTCCAGTGAAAGACGCCAAATAATGCCTGTAGAGCAGAGCCTCATACTGAAACTGCGAAAGAGCAATTAAATTTTACAATCACCTGAAAAACAGTGACCCAGAACAATTCATATTCATTGTAATGTAACTGAATATCACAGACTGCAATGTTTTTGTGTACATTGTTGTTCCATCATGAAACTATGTCAGGTCATGTGGTTCTACCTGTTCTCAGCAGGAAGCTCCTCCCAAAGTTCAGATGCTTCCTCAGCCATTCAGGACAAAACTGGGTGAGGTAATTCTTCCAAAGCTCATTTCTGGCTCTCTGTCTGTCCCAGAAGTGTTTGGTGATGACAGCTTGTGGTTTTGAAGCCACCCATGACTCTGTGTCTAAGTCAAATGTTAGGAAGTCTGCTCCATCATAACCATACTGTTGATATCCAAGAACCCTTTCAGTCTCATCATCCCATTCACAACCATGCAATTTCTGTAGAATGTGGACACCTGAGAAAGACAGAGAGACAAAGACAAAAAACAGAGTGAGATCACAGCCCAGTCATCTATTATCAGTTGATATCACATGTTTACCACAGAGACACACTCAGACATCAGAACAGAGGATCTACACCGCCTACTGTTATTGGCACGATGAAAGCCACTTACAGCCAATCATCATCTGGACAGTGTGGATGTCTTAGAGAGAGACACAGAGGCAGAGACTGCTGGAAACACAGTGACACCCTGACACATACTTTTTGAACCACAGAGACACACTGCCTCCACTGCGACTAACAGCCATTTGAATACTGATAATACTCATTTGATACTGTCAGGTGGGATGGACACACTGTGGTCAGTACAGCAGAGTCGTGCTGTTAAACTCTTTGTGATCTGAATGAGACATTCACCTCGTCATCCTGTCAGCCAGCTTCATTAAAACACGCTGCTACTCCACTCCTTTAGTAAACCAGGCAGAGTTTTATGGACCACTTTACTGTTGACAGCTCAGTAAAATTATTCTGATCTCATCTAGTGGAGATAAACTGTTAATGATCTCTGTTGGTTATTATGGGATGGACAGAAACACTGTATCAGTGTCGTATAGCAGAATCCAGTCGTCTCAGTCTCAGTAATGTTTGTGTGTATGACTGTGTATTCAGGAGAAACAATTACATACTTCCAGTTTGGTTCAAGCGCTGCTTCAAAATGTGGAATTCATCTTTAAAGACTTGCTGGTACACCTTACACTCCTGTGTGTACAACTGCCAGTACTGTGGATCCTCTTCTTTTAATTTTTCCATCCAGTCCTGTTTGGCTAATGCTGTCTTGATTCTGCTGTCACAGTAACCCGCCTGAACGTCATCAATCAGCATAACAGCCACAACCTCTGGGAAGTTGTGGGACTCTGGGACTCCAGAGGACGCAGTGAAGAAAACCTTCATAGAGTGCTTCACTGGAAGACAAACAGGCTTTCAGGTTTTTTTTTTTAAATTACATGCACATATTTAATGCTAGAACATTTTATTATTACTACTAATCATAAGTTTGTTGAAAAACATTATTTGGATTTTAGTTCAATCAAAATGTGCCAAAAAAAGAAAATAAAACAGTAAGACCCTGTTTCTGTGTTTAACAGCCTATCATTTATTGGAAACTGTGCAAGATTCTAATAACTCCATAAGAAACCCGGCAGTTACAGGACACATCTCACTCTGTTATCACTAATGTATTCAGTATGATTCAGACAGGCTAGTCAAGTGGAAAGTGAAAGTGAAACTAAATTACAAACGTGCCCTGGAGACGAGCTTTTTTTATTCCTGAGATGGCGAGGGTATGACCCGCCCTACTCTGCCTCTGATTGGCTCATACTCATATTCTTATCCTTACTCTCACCAATCACAATCCTCATGCCTAAACCTAAGCAATGCAACCCTAGCCTCGCGTCACCAGGCTCTTCACATAAAGTGCCGTAGAAGGCAACGACTACGAGCCAATCAGAGGAAGAGTAGGGCGGGTCATGGCTTTGCCATCACAGGGAAAGGAATAGCGGTCCTGGAGCAAAATACTCTCTGTATTTGAAGCAAAGACTTAAAGTATGATCTTACCTGGAGATGAAACATGACAGAAGAGAAGCAACAAAAGTAACTTTATCATCTTGTTTTGATAAAGATTTGTGAGTAAAGGACCGAGATGGTCCACCCGTTGTGTCCTCTGTTCATGCAGTGCCTGTGGGAGTGTCTGCTCCGACTCAACTCAGTTAGGGACTGTACCAAACTTACTCTGGTGGGGAGGGGGGTGGAACTCCTGTTTCATTAAAAAAAAAACAAAGCAAGACCATGTAGCATTAAACCATGTC
>NW_026082393.1:0-1000 GCF_006386435.1 Epinephelus moara | reverse complement strand
TCAGCGCTTGTTGCTTCGAGAGCCACCATTACTGTTCTGCAAGTGACAGCCTGCATTTATGTCATCAGCGACAACACAGATCCTGATTGGCGGCTTACATTGTCAACTACCATGTGGATCCCTGATTGGCCCAGATTGGATTTTCATTTCTGGATTCGAGGTGGGGCGCCACCAAGTCCATACTGGTAGAGAGGGCAAATCAGAATGCTGAACTCACGTCATCAGGATGGTCTGACCCAGCTACCCAAATATGGCACTTTGTACACACCCCTGTCCATACCTGTTTCCATGGCTCACTGCAAATAAATGCATCCAGCTTCACACATACTGTATGTCAATTTTAACCTTTGTATTCTGTCAATACTTAACTCTGAGAAACTATTCTCTGAAAACAATCAAAAATTATTTCAGCGCAATAAGAATATTTTATCTGCTTCCAGTGGAAATCCCCATGCATTACTGGGGCAATCATTAAATACTTGTCATAAAATGTTCTGCACACAAATTATTTGCAAAGCATTCTTAATGGTCTATAAAAGTCAGACTTTCAGTACAGCGCACTTCAGTACTTTGTTACAAAGGGCTTTGAAAAATACCTAAAAAACTAAATCAGCAGACAGCAACTGCAATGACAGCAATGTAAGAAAGATGAAAGTGAGGCAAGAAGCATAAAAGAAAACCAATAAACTGTACAGGACAAGAATATACTGTATATTAGCAGGCTATCACAAGCAAAAGCAAGTTGATTTAAAAGATGATCCAGACTCAGGCTAAGCTCCTCAGCCAGGTTGATTGAAAGGCTAAAGACTGATGGGTCCATTCATACAGTATAATAATAATACCATAATGTGCTACTCATGAAACCAAGCAATAGATTTACTGATTGCACTGACCTCTCCAAGTACAGATAGCCATTGCTTTATTTTGAGCAGTGAGCACTGCTTAAGCCCAAATAATGATGTTCGAATTTAACATGTTAGCTGCTGATTGGCCAGATGTT